>NW_015150758.1:340003-358149 GCF_000732505.1 Cyprinodon variegatus
TGAAATTTTGTGTATTATCTAATGAGGACGCTAATTTCCCACTAGCTGCTTCAATGCACAGAGGCTCAAACCTCCGCAGAAGAGGGGAGATTTTTTTCAAGAGTGGGCTCAACAGCTGATTAATTCACAACATACTTATGAAATAAAACTCATATTAGCACATATTTAATGCATTTCAATGACTACATTTCTGAAGTTTTACAATGCATGTTTGAGGATTTTTGTTATACAGTTTACAAGAGAGATTAGCCTCCTTAGCATTCAAGGAATAATTGCCACTGGCACACATGGAATAGATTCACAGCAAGTTCCATTCAAAGTATAAGAATTTATTAAGAAAATCATCCATCTCCAAGTTAAGCATATTTAAGTTAAAATCTTTTAACTACACTAGTGACACTTAACTGAACTAAGCTACTATGTACAAAAAGAAGAACAGTGGGTTTAAAACTAAATAAAACAAATGAAAAGATGCAACTAAATCATAGTTTGCATGGGTTTTGTATAAGAACTATATTTAATCTTGAAGAATTTAAATTGAGGTCAATTTAGCTTTTAACTCTTTTAGAGCTATTTATATTAGAGGATTTGAAATTGAAATCAAGGAGGTAAAAATAACATTATTTTCCCTATCAGGAATTAGTAAACATTTAAAGAATCGATTCTTAGCCTTATGTGTTTGATCCCAATGTTGGGGTCAAAAACCTTTTAGCCTCTTGAGCTAGGTTTGGTTATCAAAACAATGAATCTTGCAGATAATGGACTAATTTAAAAGGATTATTTTGGTAATATTTTGGCAATCAAATTTTACAGGTAAGGGGCCGTCAAAATCCAGGAAAGCTTAGCCAAGAGTTGTTGAATGGATTGGTCCATTTTTGGATGGCTTAACTGGGAGGACTTTGTCCTTTGTTCCTCTTTGATTTCAATCTCTGCCTCTCCAAATTCCTGTAGAGAGAAAGATGGCATAAAGTCTAATTTGCAGGCCCAGTTAGCAGTTTTGCTGGTAACTTTTTGCAGTCAAAAGATTCTGATTCATGTGGCATGCATGGCCTTCAATTAATAGGGTTTCTCAAGCTGGCTGAAAAGCCACACAGAAAGAGAATTAATGTTTGTGGGTAGATCACATGTCCCTGTGGAGGAGCAAAATCGCCATTGACATTGATCCTCAAATGTACAAAATTTGTATCATGAATTATGCAATAACAATTGTGTCCCTTAATCAGTCAATATCCAAAGGACAAGGTGTACTGAATAAATGTGTGTTTGTGTTTCGGTTTTTCTATGATATAGTCCTGTAAATTTTGTTCTCAAGGTATAGAAACTGAAAGAAGTTTTCAGACTTAAAAAATATGTATGAGCAGCATGACAATTTAGTCAAATGGCACATTTTCATGTACTTTAGAGCCTTTTGCTACAGGAAATACCATACAAAATTATGTTATTTTTTTTTAAGTGTAAACATACATGGTGCTTATCAAGTTTTAAATGCAGTGAGCGCTGTAATATGTCAGTCCCTGTTTCAGCTTGGGTAAAATGAATATAGAAAATGATAAAAGGATGAGTAAATTATCTAAAAGCAATTTTACAATTCAGCTTTTAAAGGTCATTAACATCAGTGCAAACATAGTTTTATATAAATTTTTAACCTCAATTGATTTCAGATTCATTTTATTTTTTAAGGAAAATTAAGCAAAAATAATTTGAAAAAAGCTTTACTTCAAAGCTATTGGCCTTTGTGTTTGAAACCCAGCTCAAAAATCCTGAATAATCAAATAGAATCTATAAACAGGATAAGTGCATTCCCTTGCACTATTTCTTTTCATCATGTCAGTGCAGGATGCAGCAGGGATTCATATTTGTTTGAAAAAGATAAAGGTCAGAGATGTGTCATTGTCTTTGTCCCTGTCCAAACCCCCCTCAGGGTTTTATGAGACCACGTGTTATGTCCAATCCTCAGCATTCCTCTTGTTTTACTCTACAATATGTTGTTGCAGCACATTTGGGCTGCCCACATAAATGTATATCACTAGAAATATATCTCTCACCTTTCACACAGTGATTGTGCTTTATTACATGCTTTTAGATGAGTTTCAGAAAATGTTTACAGCCAAAGAGGTTACTAAATTCTTTATAAAACATCAATTGCAACTGGCATTGCATTGTAAGTAGGAATGGAAGTAAGTAGATTCCAAAATAATAGAACTACTGTTTATAGAGCCTTGAACCTCATATTTTCCTAAATAACATGTAAACAGGCAGTACAGATGGATGCTTACTTTTAGGTTAAATGCACAACTGTCTTTGCAGTTCAGTTCATTTTTCTATTTGTGAAATCAAACCCTGCTTTTGTAAATCTTAATCCATTTGTGCTTTTTGATACAGAGTTTTAAAAAGTCTTCCATCTTAATGCAGACTGATTCTCTTTGATTAAAAGGCCTTGAGAAACCCAACTGTTACATCTTTTTACAAGATGAAAAGATTTCTTTTTTTTATGATTTTGTCTTTCAAGTCTCTTAAAAGAGGTTTTCAATCACTACTGGCAATGATCCCAAGGTTTCAAAGTTTATTTCTTCTAAAACAATTGAAACATAATCACTTTAAACCAGTTTGCAAGGACCAACATGCACACGTTGAGGTAGGGAAAGATCCCCTCCTGATATGCTTTAAAGCCACAGCTGATCTTGGAAAGAGACCTACTGTGACCTGAGAGTCTAGCTCTTACAATTGACTTAATGCTCCTCTTAGTAAGATAACTTGAGATTTATACCAGATTATTTTATAAGACAGAATACCCTGAGGTTTCTATAAGATCATCTATTGCCAGCACAAAAATAAATAAATAAATAAATAAAATAAAATAAAAATCAGCAAAAGGCTTTCAGTCTTGTTCATTTTCCTATTAGAATACAAAGAGTGATGCCATAAAAAAAACAGTCTTACTGAGGGGTTCAGGTTTGGTTCTAGTTTCTCATATAAAGGATACAGATACTGTCCTTTCCACCTTTTGATATTTTTAGCAGGGAGTGTAGAACTACTCTTCAGTTAAGAGAGAAAGCTTGTAGGACCTGCATTCTTCATTTAAGAGGAGGTGTAATCACAGTAATTCAAAAGAAGACAAATATTTTTAAGTATTAACAGATTTAATTCTATTAAGTTTCACAAAAATACCAATAATGAATATTTAATACAGGGAAAAGTTTACTCACAGCTGGACCACTCCAAGATCAGATAATGTAGTAACACTAAATAAGGTTTTTACTTCTGTATTTATCATAATCCTGTCATGGTATTCCCAGTGTGTATCAGTATTGTGTACTTGTTACAGAAACTAAATCAGAATCTTTCTCTATGCGGTTCCATCAAAATATCTAAAACAAACTGCACATGTTTGCACTAAACCAACCATAAAACATTCAAAATAGGTGATAAGAGCATGTCACAAACTCCCTTAAAGGTTACAAAGAGTACGCTTACATTCTTTTTCACAAATACACAATAGAGGCTGATATTATCAATGTCAATCTATAACAAGCTCTTTGGGCAAATGAAACAGTCTCTCACATGGAAAGCTTTTTTTTTTTTTTGATCATCAGGCAGAATCCCTGGGAATGATAGCTTAGAAAACTGGGTCATGTAACAATACTTTATATCTACTTTTATATATGAAATAAAAAAAAAATTAATTGTTTTTTTTGTTTTATATAAGGACGTAGAATAGATAAAAATAACATATACCTGTCTATGATAATATTAGATCTCAGAATATGCATGCAAAACTTTTATTCTGATATTTGCTGTTTTTAAAGACCATGTAAAAAAAATCCCCCAATTTTCTTCTCAATACATTGTAAATGTCATAAATATAGTGTGCAACAGATGTAAAAAATCTCGAAACCTTGTATGATTGTACTCTGACACTAGATTTAAACATGGGTTTCAATATTCCTGTAAGGCGTCAGTTGCATCGTTGCAAACTCAAAAACTTTGTTGCTACATTTAATGCCTTTTCAGACCTTTCTAGCGACCACTTTTCAAAAGGTGACTAGTGAAAAATCTAATGTCTTTTTCCTTTCATGTTGGAGACTTTGTGTTAGGATTCCTGTCTTTGTGGTTTGTGTTTTTATGTTTGTTTTCCTTCCTCCACCAGGAGGCGCCTGGTTCTGGTCCGCCTCCTCACACACCTGCGGAGGGTTACCTCGTTAACAGAGTGCAAACTGAGTTTTGTCAACCTGAGTCCTAACCAAGTTATTTTGTCCTTGCCTCTCGGCAGGAAGTCATCCTGCAAACTGGATGTCTTCGGAACCTCTCTCCCTGCAAGGATCATCTGAGCTTCAAACTGAGCTGGAGTATCAAACTGGAGGTTTGGATCTACTTTCCCCCAAGGGATCGTTTGAGCTTCACACTGAGCAAGGGATTCATCTCCACACTAACTCGTTCAGGTACCGCAGGAAATCCAAGTGGCAGTCAGTTTCTCCGTTCACCTACAAACAACCGCATTCTGGGTAAACCCTGTCCACCCTCCACCCTGTTTGACCTGTTGCCCTCTGGAAGGCGCTACAGGCAAATGAGGATCAGGACAAACACTCAAAAACTGTTTTTTCCCCCAAGCCATTGCCGCCCTCAACTCCGACCTGCACTGTCGGTCACTTTACACCTGTTTTGCACTATTCCCCCCCCCCACAATCTGTGCCAGTACTGTTTACATTTCCTTTTCCTTCTAATATATTTATATTTTTTACTTTTTATTTCACGGTAGCTGAAATGGAAGTCCCAAAAATTTCATTGTATCCGTTGTAGAATATGATGACAATAAAGGCTTTTTAACTTTTTAACTTTAACTGAATGAGACAAACAATAGAACTACCACACACAGACAGGAGTCAAAGAGTCAACCACTTTTCTGGAAACAGGAGTCAGCAACCTAATACCTCTCTTCAAGTTCAAGAATCAAATTTCCCACTGAGCCTGAACTAACCATAGTGTCTTCCCCTCACTTTCCGGTTCCGGTTGAGCAGTGTTCAGAGCAACACTAGATGCTTCATTTATCTCCTCAATAAACCTGTTAAACCTTTTCCCTGGTCTCTCTGAGTTGGTTTCTCTGCATGTGGGTCCGAGCTCTTGATAAAATCATGACACTTTGCTGACAACATCTGATAGCACTGATCTCTCTGAGTTTACCATCTTCATACAATTACTGAGAGACAGCTTGTCAAAAGTACACACATTTGTTACTTCAGTAGAAGTATAAATACTGCAGTTTAAAAACACTGGTAAAAGTTCAAGCATCAACTTGACCTCTTTACTCAAGTAAAAGTGAAAAAGTATGTGCGCCAAAAAACTACTTAAAGTATAAAAGTATAAAGTAACCTTTAAAAAACAAGTCAGATGCCACTATATGAATTGAAAGCTCAATTGTTTGACTATTTCTAAAAATTCTTTGAGATAAGGCCAAGGATGATCGGGAGTTTCCATCTCCCGATACGCTCTCGTCTGTGTCCGACCTTTCATACATTTCAAGATCTTTTTCTGAATCCGACATTGAAACATGGCATAGGCAATTCACATTTGCAGTTTGATTTCCTTTAGCTAACCAATGAGTGTTTGCGTTATATGACTCTTCCAATTACACTAGTTTTAACTAGATGTCTATGGTGCCAATGATCTGCATTGGATGGCACACATGACGTGAAATAAATATTTATAAACATTAAACCAGGGGTAACCCGTTAAAAAATCAGCAGGGTCCAAATAAAGAAAATCATCAACCAGTATAGGTTTGGTGACATTTTTAATTTGTTGCTTTAAATAGAATTTAACACTAGAATAAATTGAGACTAGAAAATAGTTTTTAGTCTCTCAACAAGCAAACAAACCAGTTGATAATACCCCTTTGAAAATCTTAAAGCATCTTCAACAAAAGTACTTGGATTTTATTTTCTGTGTATTACATGTAACACTCCAAATTTAAATTATAACATGTTTCATCTGCAGCAACAGCAGGAAGACAGCAGTCATTGTGTCCATTCATCACCACTAATAGGTCGTAGTTTAGGCCTTGACATGGAGCATGCATCAAAGAGACTAAAGGGAGTTGAAGAGAAAGCTTGACAGCACAGTAAAAGGCTGTTGAGATAAGACTGTGGCATGTTTGCCAGTTTTGGTGCACTCACTGAAAACATCAACCACAAGACATACAGACATGTGATTATAATACTTTACCTTTAAGGCATCGAAATTTTGTATACACAGAGTGTATACAAAATGACAATAAAGTGTGTCTAAGTCCAAGTCTAATTAATTCATAAAAAGGTTTATTTGAATCCTACAAATTAAAGTTTTCTGATGAACTGTGCGGAAGCATTCTACTGTATAACTAGCAATTGTAGTATCGAGGCAAGAGCTGTCGGTCTGGTAAAGAATCTTGTTGTTATTCGAAATTGTAAAGGTTAACTTTTTTTGCAAAAGAAAACTGACTTAAACTAGACTAAAACCTTTTTAAATTTCAGCCGACTAAAACCGAACTGTAACATATAGTAATGACTAAAATGCAACGAAGAAAAATAATAGTTTTCGTTCTGAAGACTAAGAGTAAATCTGAGATGGGTGTCAAAAACAAAACTGCTCCTTATTAACTTTAAAGCTACATTCCAAATGAGTTAAAAAAGGTATTGATTCATAAACATACATTATATGCTGACTCATTTATATTGTACCAGTTTTAATGTTATTCTTTTGTTTCCTTTTCCCCTATTTTTTATTACTTGGTTATTCATATGTTATTTTAATACTTCATTCTTCCCATTTTTTATTAAAAGTTTAACCAAATGTTACCAGTCGACTTAAAGAGTCTTACCTAGACTAGTAGAGTTTGTTGGATGATACAATTTTAATCGAAGACGAAGTATTTATTTAATAAATCATTAGTAGTATTTATTTATAGTATTTACAGAAGAGTGGTTTATTTTTATTCTGCACCTGTTTATATTGCTTGCTGAACCACAGTCCGCAAATACACTCCACCTATTGTTACATAATTCTGACAGAGACTCAGATCTGTTTGGCTATTAAATACAGATAATCATTTGGTACCAGTTGGTACTTTTGTCTAAATTACTAATATTGTTTATTAGTAACCTATGTCTATACAGTTATTTATAGTCAAACCAAACATGTTATCGTGCAACACATTTTTGGTATTGCTGCAATTAGCCCCTTTTTAAAATTGTGACCAGCAATTGGAGTTTTTGTTGGCATTATCAGCATTTCCCTTTGGTGATGAGGTTAGAAATCCTCCATGCAAATACCTTAGACTTTAGCCCTCTTAATTCATTCTCTATCATCATATTTCTATTGATTTATCCGTACTTGTAATTTATTTTCAAGATTCATTTCTTCTTGTTAATATGTTAGATCTTTTTAGTTAAATTTTTGAGTGTCGTTATCATCAATCCGTCTTCCTGAACTTATCTAGAATTATTCAAGACATCAGCTAGAATCTTAGAGACTGTGCACAAATTATATTTTTGAAGTCAATAATTAAGAGGATGGGTCCTAAGACAAAACCCTGAGGCACACCAGATATTAAAGATAATGGTAACTAAATGTTTAATTTTGTCTCCCTCTCTCTCCTATGCTCTTCTGTCCTGAGGCTGGGCCTGAAAGCTAATATTGCTGGGGTTTGCTGTTTGTATGAGCCATACGAAAGACAGGAGGAAGTTGATGTAAAAGGCAAAACAGTATGGAGAAACAATGTTGCAAGGTGCTATTATAAATCACCAGAGTTCTGGTTATTTTCCAGGAGTCCTCAGGTTGTGTTAGAGCTGCAGCTGTCAGGCTCAGAACTAAAAGATCTAATATTCAAGGCGGAGAAACAGTTTCTCAGAATGTTTTTTGAAAATAGAATCCGGGGTGGGCATCTAAGGCAGGAACATCTGGGTGGAGACTGCAGGTTAGTGACCACGTCTTTCTTGACGTGGATGAACATGTATGAGTGAGTCACTAACCTGGTCTTATTGTGCAGTCCAGAGGTAGAGGATATTGCGGCAATTGCAGCACAGCGATTCCCAGACGCTGATGTATCCATGGTTGGAAGACAGAACGGAGACCAAAACCGAGCAGATGGATGAAGGTAGGATGATCCAGAGGGCAAAATCAAACTCAATGTCGATTACGCTGTAGGATGTCAGAGCCAGGAAGAAGGAAAATCCAAGATGGAGTCGGGTCACAGTTCCAGGTATAGTACACAGTGGGGCTGACAGGCTGGATGAGAACAGTTGTGGTCTGTACACGCAGGCAGGGATCAGGCAGGAGTCAGAAGACAGGTCAGGCAAACAGATCAGATGGGAACAGGCAGGCTCAGAGTTAGAGAAGAAGGTCAGGACCAGGTAGTCAGAATACATGTACACTAGAATAAGTCTCACCAAAGGTTTGAAATAATCTGGCCCTAATAACTGGTCTGAAAGATGGTTAAATAGAGACTAATGCAGGTGATCAGATGGGTGGGTAATGAGAACTAGGCAGAGGTAAGCAGGTGTTTGAAAGGAGTGATCAGACCAGGCAGGAGAGCTGAGATCATGAAACCAGCCATAATAAGGCAGTGCTAAGTTAAGTCTTTGTAGCTGATTGGGTTTTTAGCAAATGTTGTAGATTAATACTAGGTGGTTATCAGTCCACCATTGGTTACGTGGGTTGTACTAGTAAACTTGAGGAACTAGTCCCTTTGGCTGTGATCTCAGCTATGACCATTTGTGGTGTTTCTTGTAAAAAGTAATTACAATAATACATGTGGGATAATAATATACATAATAAAGGCTATACTAAACAAGATTTATGCTGTTCAGCTGTCTGCATCTCCATCTGGGCAGTAAGGATGAGGTGTATTACATGAGTATTGGAAACTAGGTTCATTCATAATTGAAGAAACATTTTAATTTAATGAACCATTGTTGCAGCTAGAGTGAATTTTCAATCAAAATCAGCAGCACTGTTATGTGGATGTTGTAATCAAATCTTAAACCATTTGCCTGCCTGGTTATAATTTGTTTAAAGAATTGGAACTGGGGCCCTGCAATGGACTGGCGACCTGTCCAGGGTGTACCCTGCCTCTTGCCTGTAGACAGATGGAAATAGGCACCAGTATCCCTCGTGACCCTACTTGGGATAACCGTGATGGAAAATGGATGGATGAATGGAATTGGAACTGGACAGATTATTTCAACCTGATGTCACTTTTAGAATTTATATACTATATTTTGATGGTATTATACCTTGACCACCCACTAGAGCTAATAATTTGCATTCATGCCTAAGCCAGTCTCTTTGATTTAAAAATTTAGGGTGATATAAGTTTACTTTGCTTTTACGGTTTTCTTTCTTCACTGAAACAATACTGTACCTCAAGCAAAAAAAAAATAAAAATGGGAAAACATGTGGGCTGATTTGAGATAACTTATCTGATCTTTGTTTAGTGGGTAAAACATTTTCCAATGTTAACTTTCATCTAATATCGCTATAATATCTACAGTTATTTTTAATTTGTAAAAAAAAAAAAATCTTGGTGCTAAGAAAGTATTCTGTATGTCTGTGAATGTAAAGAAAGTCAATACGATGTTAGCGAATAGGCTGAATAACTTCTAACATCTTTATTGCTGCCTTCTGGAGAATGGATAATTCCATAGTGCAGGTTAAGCACTAAAACCAAAATTCTTGGTATTAAAACAATAAAAAGAAACATAAAATGAAAAAAATGCAATATAAGTATAACAGAAATATGAACAGTGTAGAAATAAATACAGAATTTGTTATAAATAGATGGAGCAAAATATAATGTTAATTTAAATAACAAAATATATGGTAAATTAAATATAAGAGTAACTTATTTTTTTTCTTTCAATTATTTGGGGGTTTTCTCATTTATTTTTCCTTTATTTGGGCTGCATATATTTCTACTTTTATTATTTATAATGCCAAGATTCTCCAGATGGAACCACATCTAAAAACAAAAAATATATCATATTAGTCACAATAATATGAAATGTAATTTTGGAATCAATAATGTATTTTCAATTGAACTGAAAAATAACTCAACTTAGCTGAATTACTGGAAAAACGCTTGTGCATATGCATATAAAATAAGCTGAGAAGGCAAAAAATTTCCTTTGAAGAAAAAAAATAAAACATCAAATTTGATTTTTTTAAATGGGTCTACTTTAATGTGAACACATTGAACATAGCAAGTAGAACGACTATGGCAGGGGAGCCTCAATCTACAGATTATAGATTCTCTGTGTTGATGACTGCCCCAGTCCTTCTAGTATTGAAATCCAGACAGGTGGCTATGTGCCATTAAGGTTTAATAAGACTCACCACAAAGTTCCCCATTAACAGCTGCCCACAGGGCACACTCTGGACCTTTGAATAGAAAGGGAACCAAGCAAGGGAGCAGCAGCTATGAGTAGGTGGGGTGACTTAAAAAAGGGAGCTGACACTTTCATATGGCTCTACTGATAGAATACTAATAAAGCTGGACACATGTCCGCACTTACACATATACCTCACATCTAAAAACCCAGAAAGAATGTCCTTCTTTGAGATTCACTGCACTTTGTGGCAATCTACTGCCTAAACATTTTCAATTTAAGCACCAACAAATTACTTAAATTCAAAGGAGCGTGTTTAAGACTCTCAACCTAAATATTTGAGGTGAGGGAGCCAGTTTATTTTTTTTAGGAGTAAACACTCTTACTCTGCTGACCTGATACTGTTTAGGGTATTGTTGTACATGTGGGACTACACTGAGCATGGATGAAACTTTAACTTGAAGATTATATCAAAGCAAAGTGTTGTAAATCTATCCTCAAGATACTTACTTAAAGCTGAGCTCTTAAAAACTGGAACTCACAAGTTAAATAAACACCAAATTCAAAACTCTGTTGATCAGGCTCATTTGAATGCATGAAGTCCAGCTTTAAACCACTTACTGTATTTACAATCAGAGTATCACGTAAAAAGAAATACTAACAAACCAAAACATACACAAATCTTCCCATGTGGTAGCTGTGCAATCGGAAACCATCCCTGATTGCAGGGTGAAGCGAAGTGTTTTAGGTGTAAACACATTTAAGCTCAGAGGGGAAGCACTTAAAAGGTTCTCCTCTTCAGAATCTGAAATCTGTGAAGGGTAAAAACATGTCGGGAAACTTGAGTGCTCAAAGTGTAATAAAGACAATTGAAGGTCTGAGAATGTCCATTTGAAATTCAGAGAGAAGTTGAGGAAATTGGCAAATCCTTTTTCCACTTAATATGCATTTGAGACCAACACAAAAAAAGATTGTTTCACCTAAATCATCTGCTGCAATTACAGCTTCAAGGTTTTTGATATTTTTCTTAATTAGGCTCAGCATTTGTGAAAATTAATTTTTAATGCAAATTCTCAGATTTAGACTTTGACATGGAGGGAGTAAGTTAAACTAATAAAGAGGATTTGAAAACAGTTTCTTCAATAGTTGTAGCTCTATGTTTCGGGTTTCAGATATTTCTCCAGGATTGTCATGTACAGTATTTTGCTTTGTCTGTCCATCATCTTTCCAGCTTTAATCTTTAAACCACCTCAAGGGTATGAAACTGCCCCAACACATTTTTATATCAATATAGCGCCCTCCCCAGTGTGTGGAGGGAAATCTTATTAGTAAGAAAAAAAAACAACAAAAAAAAACAATAATTACCATTATTTGCTGACATTGTCATTGATTCTTTGTAGTCTTTTTTGTTCCATTTAGATTTTTAATGTTAATGTAATGTAAAAAAATATATATATATATATGGTTCAAAATGTTTATGTTTTACCATGATTTGTAGGCTGCTTCTTGGACCACAAGGAAAAAAAAAAAAAAAATTGTAACTCATAGTGCACACTATTAAACATAGTGTCTCTTTATGGTTCATTTTGCTGGTCCCAAGCCTGGGTAAAGGAGGAGGGTTAGTTTTACTCACTTTGTGTCTCTCTAACAACGTTATTTTTCCCGCAGTGTCAATAACATACACATCACATCACGTGGCCGATTATGCAAATTTGGTAATGACGTCATTCAGTAACTTCTAGCCACTTATAGCACATGCAATAGCTACTTTCCTTACTCAGGAGTTGGCAACACTGTTTAGGCTGTCAGCTCACCTTACTTTGAAGTTCTAGCAAGCAGAAATAAGGTAGCTCAAATGAAAAAAAAAAAAGAGTACTACTGTATTGTGACTTTTACAAAAAAATTACATAAATCGTTCTATTATCTATTCCAGTCTGTTCCCAGTTCATTTTTTAAATCTTATACTGTAGTCAGGAGGAACAAGAGTTCCCAACTCAGCAACTTTGTTGCTATGTTAGTTACTTTTCAGACCTCTGTAGTGACTTAAAAGAACACCTAGTGACAAATCTAGCAACTTTTTTCAATTGCTCTGACTTTATGGTCTTCAATGAGCAGTGAGTGCTACTGCAAGGCCCTCCTTCCTTTAAGCACTGACAGGCAATAAGACTCTGCATCATGTTATGCCTGCGGTCAAAGAGATTAGTGCAACTCTCCAGTTTCTCTATTGTAAATGAGTCAATTCAATTTTTTATTTATTGGAATTAAAGATGTTTCTTTCCTTTTTACACACTTTCTGAGAAGCCTCCCTCTCAAATGAAAGGACCAGAGAACCTGAATAAGACCAAACTTAAAATCCACCCTTTTCTTCAAGCATTTTAAAATCAGTATTGAGAGGATGGTTTTATGACTATTATGTTGGTTTTATTCATATTTTCTCATTTATTGATTTTTTTTTATTATTATGTTTTAATATTGCCTTTGTGAAGCACTTTTTGACCTCATCTTGTCTGTCAAGAAATAAACTTTACTTACTTACTTTTCTCTTGGGTAAAATATCAATGAATATACTGGAGACGATTCTTAGTCATCCAGATAATAGTAATTCCAAAAAAGTAAAAAAAAAAATAAAAAAACAAACCACTGCTTTGTTTTTTTAACAAACCACCATTGTTATGGCTTAGAAAACAAGCAAATTGAACCTAAAGAACAGGTCCTCCCAGGTAATGGGGAGTCATTAAGGTCGTTGTTGGCCTGCAATACCCAATGCTGGCCTATGCCCCTGAAAAGGGAGTTGTTAGGGTCATTGTTGGCCTGACTGAGTAGGCTAAATGTTTTGGTCCCCTTCATAGTGAAGGGGGACGAGATAATTGCGGGAAGGAAAGGAATCAACTCTATCACTGCATTGTAGGTTTTTGAGAGCTGGAACCTGAGACCACTCCCTCTGTTTAATGTAGTGAGGAAATATTAAACGATTTGCCTGTGCAGTAAGGGAGAAAGAAAAAACAGCCTTATGCAAGTTTTTTTACTTTACCAAGCTGTTTTGTATTTACCAAATCATCCTGCCAACTCTTCTTTCTCATCTCTCCCTCAGCATAATGGAACAGACCACTGGCAGGGACACCACTGGGAAATAGGATTGGAGAGAGGTCTATCTTTTTCTCGAGCAAATGTTTTTGTTTTATATTGCTTATATTTGATAATTCTTGAGATATTATAATATAATTTGCTTATGTCTGAGTCAGCCCTGCTTGCGCAGAGTGTGCTTCCAGTTGAACCTATGTGGGGTCAACCTGACTTGTTGACCATTCCGAGATTTTATATTGTATTTCCACCAAAGATGATATGACTAATCATATTACCATTAAATTGCTGCACAGGTTCAACAAAAATAGTACAAAGGTCTACCTCAGTTTGAACTACGCAAGCACAACTGTAGAAAATTGCGCAAGATCTGACCAATCACATGGACTTCAACGAGATTCAATTGCTATAACTTCATTCAATCAAATCTGCCATTGCATCAGAAGCTAAATCATGTTTGGTGTCTTTTGACCTTTAGTATTAGGATTCTTTGTGTTGTTAAGGAAAGCTCTGGGCCCTGATTCAAAACCTCAGAAAGCCATCAGACTAACCAGAAAGCCTTCACAAGGGGTTAAATAATACTATAACACTGACTAAAGTGATCAAAGCAGCAAAGAGGTGCAACACTAATAACTTAGAATACTGTAGCAGCTTTACAGCCAGCAACAATGTGTCACTGTGGAGAGGCTTGATGGCAACTTCAGGAGATCATTACCCACTCTGTTGGAACCCAACAACTGGCTGAATGTGCTGAAGGGTTTCTGTTGTAGGTTTGAGAATTGCACTATCATCCTCTCCTCAGCTTCAGTCACCTCATCTGACTACAGTATGCCCCCACCCCTCTCTGGATTGTCTACTCTATGTAGCAAAAATTTGCTAACATAAAAGTTTGCTTTTTTCACTACAGTAAAAGCTCATTCAACATTATAAGTGCTGGTTTGTGGAATTTTCGAGTGAATACATTCAATCATCAAGAAGGTGTTTTTGATTTTCTTTATCGTTCTTCTATCTAAAAACACAGAGTGTTTGGGCATAGATATGTTTTTCTTTTCTTAGAACAAAGGGTGCAGAGAGCAAGAGACAAACTTAATGTTGAAAAACAGTAAGAGTGCACAAAGAGTGGACCTGGGAACTTCCTGGTATGGTAGATCTGGGCCTCAATTGCTCTGGTGCTCAACACCTGCTCATGTGCTAATTACATATTTAGTTCAATTTATCACATACATACATGTATACCATTTATTTTGAAAGACAGTTTTTATCAGAAAAATAGCAAAAATAAAACAAATTCTTTCAGGGCAGCAGTTAGAAACATTAATCCATTCCTTAATTTCTTCAAAGCGGGGTTACTATTTTTTTCTTTATTTAGCACTTAGCCAGTCCCTACTCGCACATTTCAGCTGGTGCAAAAGGCTGCTGCTCGTTTTTAACAGGTACATGTAAAAGAGAGCACAGCAACCCATTCTTGTCTTCTCTTCATTGGCTGCCCTTGTATTTAAGAGTTCAGTTTTAAATCCTTCTCTTTTACTTCAAGGTTTTAAACAACCTTGCTCCCCCTTGCATAACAGAGCTCATCGACAGTTATGTTCCTGCTCTGCAACTTTTTTTCTCTGCAACAGCTTTCCCTGGTTGTCTTCACCTCTGAGCAGAAGCTTCCCCCCAAACACCAGTCGACAGTTAGACGTTGGTTTTATGGCTAAATTTGGTCGGTCTGCCCTAGTCTTGATTTAGTCCAGAAATAGTTGATGAAAATTGGGCTGTGATTGGTCGGTCTGATTTTGCCCCACTTTTTGCCAAAAATTGACACTGAAAAGATGTTGAAAACCAAATTTTCAACGTCTTTACAACGATCTGCAAAAATTGCAGCTTTTCAGTCAAATGTAGATGTTGTTTGGACAACATCATATCATCTTTTTAAAGTCTTTGTAATAAATTTTTACTCAGTGGGATAGAGGGGACAGGGCCTTCTCCATTGGAGCCACTAAGTTATGGAACACACTGCCATTGCACATTAGACAGGCCCCTACACCTTCCATTTTCAAAACCCATCTAAAGACTTATCTTTACACATTGACATGAAACCCAACACAGAAATTATTTTACTTGTTTTCCTCTTGTCTTTTAAGTTTTTTTATTATTGATTTAATCTATTTCTTGCAATAATTTATTTTATTGTTTTATTGTACGTACATTGTTGTTATATGTTTAGCTTATTATCCCATTGTAAGGTTTTTTTTTTTTGTTTTCCTTTATTGTTTGGTTATCCTTAATCTAAAGTGCTTTATAAATAAAATAGATGATGATCATGACGTTTTTGCTATTTTGCTAATTTCTTTGTTAATCATCTCAGCATCTTTTTCTTTCTTTGTACTGGTAATAGCATTTTTTAAATCTACAAAAAGGGGAAAAAAAAGAAGAAAGTACCAAGAAAATGTACCATTGACATATTACACAACCAAAAGTGCATGAGAATATATAAATAAACTGTGCTGAGTCTCTCTTTAATGTATAGCTTTTTCCTATTCAGAGGACAGAGAAGAGATTCAGTGCTGTCAGACTGAGTTGAGACTGGAGCATGCAGTCTGTGGGCGTGTGAGAGTGACAAACCAGAAATGGCTTGTTTTTAAAATGTCCTCTCCATCTCGCAAACTGTGTAAAGTATAGTGCAAAGCTGGTTCTGCTGCAAAACAAAGAGACATCATTGTTTGAGGATGCTCCAGAGAATGTTTGGGAAAAATGTCATGCACATAGCTCACCTGAAAAGGCAACACTGTTGCATTGCACTTGTTTTTAAATTGGAATAATTTAGGAAGATCATTATTTCGGAAAAAAAAACCTCTTTGATACACAGTGATGTCATTGTAGTGAAATTAATAGCATTCAGTTGATGCGATGCTATTTCTTTTCTTTGTTAGAATTGCCTAATGATCTTTTTCATAATAGATTTCCTTCATTCAATCCCTTTCATCCCCTTCTCTAAGTATAAATTCTGCCATTAAAATTAAAGAAAGGTTGCATGAATAAAAATGAGAATAATATCAAATCTCAATTAAATCTGTGTCCACTTTGTACAGACCTCTCAGTTGATATTTTCTTTTCCCATCAGTTCCAGGCGAATGAGCATAGTAGTGGCATTCTATTAGCTTATTACAAAAGCAAATCAGTGAGCAGAATAATTTTCTTAAAAAATAAGAGCCTGGGTAAAGGGAATTAATAACCACATTGGGGCATTGTGTTGATGTTGAATTTCAGCACTTTTGCTCTGCCTTTTCTTTGTGTGTGCTGAAATCCGTTGACTGTGCCAAAGTCTAAATGTTGTTTTTCTCATCTAAAGTTTACAGGGAATTGAAATTAGTAGATATTTGCAAACATAAATCCTCTTGAAAGCATGCTTTTTCCACCAGAGTGAAAGCTAATTTAATATTATAAGTGTTGGTTTGTGGAATGTGAAGATTGTGTTATTAATTTTCTTTATCCTTCTTCTACCTAAAAACATTAGAGATTGAGTTGTTTTCAACATCCTTTGTTTTCCGAACAAAAGGGTGTTGACAAAAGGGTGTGTGCAAGAGAAAAAATTAAGATTGAAAGCAATAAGATTGCAGAAAAGAAATATTTTTATCTTTATATATATATATATAGCTGAGAAAACATGTAAGTCATTAAGATACACCTGCACTGTTACAGTTGAAGTAGAAAAGTGCAAGGTACATGACTTGCCATCCTTAATGTTTTAGGTTCTTTGCAAACGCGACTGTCCACCACCACTTTTAATGCTTAAATAGTAATTGATAATATGACTGACTGAACAATATGTGGAACAAAAACAAATAAATATAGTTTTCTCCTCTAAAGTCTTTATGTAGTATTTAATATTATAGTTTAAAAACTGATCTTAAGAAGTACATTTTACTTTGATGACAATAATGATATAATTTGTAAATGTTATGTAATAATGATTACAAGGAAATTTCTGACATAAAAAGCAGATTCAGTTCAATACCACAGAGCAATAGCTGTTAAAGAAATGGCTACACATATAGCACATTTTTTTCTTTGATTCATAAGTACGCTGGCAGGAAGTGTTTGGGAAATAACCTCTGGCAGTCAGTTCTGTTAGCCCACAGGGATGTGTCCCTATGTCCACTGCTCTTATCACTCCACACCAAGGAGCCTACCTCCAAGGACCCAGCTGTCAAACTTTTCCAATTTGCACAAAACCCAAGATCACTTTCCTCAATGTAAGATGGCATAGTGCCTGCAATAAAAGCATGAACGACAAATGACACACAAAGTCTTTGGAGACAAAATACAACTTCATTACAGAAGCATATGGTAAAGATTCTTTACGTAAAGATGGCAATATAAAATATAGTAAAAAAAGTGTCTTAAACAGTGCTATGTGTTGAAACTACTTTCTCAGGAATGTAGTGGCAAAACCCGCCACACAGGTTTAATACTGCTGAATACTTTGTGAAATAATCACCCTCTATCCTAACAGAACCCAGGAAGCAGCCAGGAAAAATATTGCTCACTGCGTACAGCTTTGCATATATTTAATTAAATACTATATCTTCTTGCAAAATGAAAATGTATAGCCCTTTAAGCAACAGAAAGCTAACTCTTTCTATCTATCTATCTATCTATCTATCTATCTATCTATCTATCTATCTATCTATCTATCTATCTATCTATCTATCTATCTATCTA
>NW_015150758.1:358159-363331 GCF_000732505.1 Cyprinodon variegatus
TATCTATCTATCTATCTATCTATCTATCTATCTATCTATCTATCTATCTATCTATCTACTGTATGCATTTGTATATGTTTTTGAATGGGATGGTACCGTAGTTAAACATCCGGGGAAAAAAAATGTATTCTTATTTTAGTCAGAGTTTGAAAATTAGGTCTTATATTTCTCAAGATCAATAAGTCACAATTTATCAATTTCTTGATGAAGACATACCAGAGAGTTACTCTCTGGCATGTCTAGTTCCGAAAAGAAGAGACAGAAATAGTTATGAAATGTAAACAAGTTACTGCTTAACCATATCTTTAAAGTATGACCCTACAATAATGGCTAAACCATATCCCTATATAACACATACCAAGTTCCTTTAATTCCCCTTAGTATTTCCCTTGTTAATTTATCCCAGCTGGCCGTAGTTTTGGAATTAGCCATACATGTTTTTATGTAAGTACCGTATCAGTTTTTTGTTGTCATTCCCATTTGCAGCCTTCCAGTGTCAATTGTTGTTGTCAGTGTTGTCCTAGCTGTCTGAAAGAAACTCACCTTACTGAGTGGATGAGGCGTTCTGTGTGCAATTTGGATGTGACTTTACACTGTTCCCTGACAGAACACAATGACCAAAGATTGACAAGGAGAAGCATGTGTAACAATTTCTGTTCAAGAGCACCTGGTCGGTGAGAATAACTCCCAGGTGTGGCCCACAACGTCAATCTTTAAAGCGAGGAGGACACTGCTCCAAAAGGCAGTCACTTTGGGCTTATTCTGCGTCTGGTGCCTCACACAGGTCCCTTGAGGGTCAGCACATCAGTGTTCCAGCACACAAACAACGGGAAGGTGCTTTCCCTAGTCCATCAAGATGGTTATCGTGTTCTAGAGAGAAATTAACATAACACCACTACCACAACAACTTTTTATAACTTCCAGGCTTTTGAGTCTCTGCCTAATCGCTTCCAAGCATTGGAGTCAGTGCCTCATCACCTCACTCAGCACCTCTAATTACCCAATCGGCACTTGTCGAGAACAAATACGGTGACAAAGTCTGCTCTGCTGCACCTAAAGGTTACAGTACCTCCCAATGCTGGACCCCGTGCCAGGGGATCTCACAACACTGTAGCCTGCACCATTTAACCTAAGGGCCTTGGAGCCAACACTTTGTCACCTCCAGATACGGTTTCCCACACCTTGTCGATTCCACGTGCCAGAGCCTGGGCCCCGTTTCCTCCCAGAGCCCGTGCCTTGTTGTCCCTACCATCTGAGCCTGCTCAACTGCCAGCTTTTTTGTTTGGGGTTGCACCGGAGCTCTTCAATGATGCTGAGAATTCCAGTACTCATCAGTTCCAGGGTTATAATGCTCTCTTGCCTCAACTCAATGGGCGTCTCTTCCTCAAGCTAAAGCTCCTCAGTTCCTTGTCTCCTTGGCCCTCTGGTTGGTCCCCAGTGGATCAATGTGGGTCATCCGCATCTTCTCATATCTGCTGTTCTGCATCCTAAATGTCTGATATTAGTGACCTCCGGGCTCCACCCAGCCTCATGGCCGTCCACTAGACCCTCCTTGTGGGTTTCACTGGCCTTGCAGTCGACGTGCATATCCTACTCATGGGTTTCACTGGCCTTACAGCCAACTTCCAGATCCTTGTTGTGGTTTCCAACAGCCGCATTGGCAGATTTCACATTATTTTCATGGGTTTCGCCAGCCGCATGGCTGACCTTCTGGCAGCCCTATGGACAACCCCCAGACTTTGTTTAAGGGTTCCTTCGACTGCAGAGCTGATCTCCATATTATCTTTGTGGGTTCTGTAGGACTCCCGACTGGAGTCCTGAATTAATTTGTTGGTCTCATCATCTTCTTTGTGTGTCATTGTTATTGTCATTTTTTACCAAGAGGGCTATTTTTAGTTTTGGACTCTAGTTTTTTTTTTATTCCTTGTCGCCTTGTCGGTAAATATCTTTTTTGGGCTGTTTGTGTAGTTTTTTGCTTCTTGCTCTCCATCTAATTCCTTTGGCCTGCCCTGTTTGATTTTTTGTTTTTTGTTTTTTTTTTGGGGGGGGGGGGTGCCACTCTTAAGTGGGGTTGCTGTCAAGTTTTTTCTTTTCTTTTGTTTTCCCTGATGCTTTCCCAGTGGTTTCTTCCTGTGAATATATTCAAGCTCTATGTAGCTTTGTAATCACTCCATCCTTGTTTAAGTTCCTGCTTGTGTCTTGTTCCCCATCACAGTCTTGTGTGAATCCTAGTTGTCTAGTATTCTCCTGGCTCACTTACAGTCTGCTGAGCCCGCCGCTAGCGCCAGATTGGGAAGGCGTACTGTGTGCATTTTGGGTCTTACTCTACTCTGTTCACTGAAAACCCATCTAGTCAGGGCTTTGTTGTTTGTGGTAAATTATGTAAGTACATCTATCTCTACATATCTTAGAATTCTGTTTAACAGAACAAAAATGCAGACCTTTTTTTTCACGATTCTAAATTCTTTCAGGAAGAAAGTATTAAGAGGAATTCATGATTTGTTTTTCAGAAATGTGTTAAGAGACATTTGCCAAACTCGATTTGTGATGGGTCCAGTCTTTTTTTGTTTTGTTTAAAATTTTCACCACTAAAGCTGGTTCCAAACTTGGTTTACCCTTTGCAAATATATGCACTGTATTTTATTGTTTGTTTAGAACTTTGGCTAAAAATATCTTAAAAATATATAGATCTTACAATCACCTTCATATTATTTGGTAAAACTTTAATAATAAAACTACTGATTCTTGTTCTGACCATTTTATTCAATTGATTTTTATGAATTTTAAGTGTACATAAATCCTGATCAATTCAAAAATAATTCATAATAGTGGCCTTCAGTTGAATATTATTTGTTACATAAACTCACTATCTTACATCACACTACAAAAAGATAATAGTGTCAATTTAACAAAGGCTCAAAAGCAATAGAAAATAGCTTAAAAATAGCTTAAATAATAAATAACATAGATTTGGCCCCAACTCAACTCAGGTCAACTGAACAGGAACTTACTAAACAAAAACTGACCTACTGATAAAGAACAGAGGCTACCCAAATAGGGGTGGAATAAACTAAACCCGCCAAATGAGGGAGGCACAATATAACATAGAAGCAATAAATAAATAAAAAGTCCATACGAAACTAAAACATAAATAAAACAACTATATAACTTAGCACAATTCATTGAATAAAAAGGTGACAAAATAACGGAAATAAAGTTTAGTTAGTTGTTATTTTTTAAGTAAACTATAGTTAATAACTAAAGTAAACAAGATTCAAACCTCAGTTCTTGGAAAAGTGGTTTGTTCCTTGCTGCTTCCACCTTCTGCTGATCTGCACTTGCAGAACTATGAAACTACGTACACAAACTTTGTGGTGGAGATGTAGAAGGATGCACCACAGCAGCCATACAGACACCACAATAAAAAAAAAATAAAAAAAAATGACTGTACAGTTATTACACATCAACATCTGCGTGTCAGGTTTTCACACTACAAAAATGCACCTAAGAAATTCAGAAAAAAAGTCATAAGGACAAAAAACACTTGACTCATAATTTCTCCCATTGTTTTAGAAAGACTTTGAATTATCTATCAAAACAGACATATCTTATCTTCCCAGAAAGTAATTGAGGTCAGGTAGTGTGGTAGTGTAGTACAGTCAACATTTCCACTTCAGCACATGTCTCCAATTTTTCTCACTTCAAGCTCTGACAATCAGACAGTGGAAAACAAAGTAGAAAATATTTTACCTGAGGTCAAACACATTAACAGAAAGACAATTTACTGAGCAATCTGCATAGGTACGCATTGTTTAGGCTTCAGGGAGCCTACATTGCTTTCTGATGAAATGTTTTCATGTGGCTGTTCCTATTTCCATCATGATATATGAGGATTTAGAGCGCAAGCTACACTGATGCTATTACTGTGGTTAATATGAGCAAGAGGAGACAACATTTGTATTCAGCATCTGCAGATATTCTCGAATGTTTAACTTCACTTAATCATCCTAAACATTCACGCCAACACACTTGGCATGTCTAGATCAAAGAATGAGACCTTACGTCCTGCAAAACCAAAAGGGAGACTTTCTCAAGGTTGAAATAATTTGTCTCTCATGACTGTCACTGGTTATTGCATACTTCCTTAAGCCAGACATCCAACAAAAAAAGATTTAATGACTACATTTACATATGTGCAGTCTGTATTGATCCACCCAAGATCTGCAGATCTGCAGTCAGCACATTCTGAATCACCACCATTAACATTAATGTCATAACAAGCCAGTTTTAGAGGCAGGCCTGTAAAAGCACCACAAGTGAGTTTATTGCACAGTTAGCTTTTAGCAAATTTGCATCAAAAGCAATAATCCATTCATGGTAAATATATTTAACTAGTTTAGGGATCCTGATTTGTTAAAATCTTTTGAAATTGGAAGTTTTATAATGTGGAATAAGCCTAATATTACAGTTAGTCAGTCAGTTTTGATGATGATGATGATGATGATGATGATGATGATGATGATATAAAAAAAATAATAATAATAAAAATATGTCATAGATCTAAGTTTCCTTTAAAGCTCAGAAAATCTAATGAATCCCTAGTATGTCAGAATGGGAGTTTATGGATAAGCCAGTAGAGGTGAACTGTGTCTGTAATTGCTACATAATACTGAAGCATGACCTGTTGGAAGTGAAATGTGAAAACTGCCCTTCCATCATTTTCTCTCTTATATATGTGATTTTATGCAAATGTTCAAAAACCCTTGAAAATGGGTTATGGCTTAGATTGTATAATGACTTTTATACCTTAATTCACTACAACTGATAAGATGTAGCAACTGCTTCACTGGCCTAAACACCTCATAAATGCTGGAAGGCTGGGCACGTTTTAAGACCGTTTCACTTGTGCTTTAGACAGAGTAAAGGTGTATATGTATGAAATTGGTTATGTTTTGAAAAAATAATGGTTTAGGTAAATTCTGAACATGGCAACAACTGCCATGGACTAAAGATAAGATATAACAAGTAAAATAGATTTTAGTTGGTTTTTGACATCCTTGTGCCTACTCTAACACAGAAGCTGTTAACCTGTTAACGCTGACGTTAAGACTAATGAGTTATGAGAATGCTAATAATACTAAAGTGTGTCTGTTTTAAATACTGTGTTTTACA
>NW_015150758.1:365524-407753 GCF_000732505.1 Cyprinodon variegatus
AATGTAATATATTACATTTCTGACCGTATATCCCTGTAATTATTACACACTGTAGCTTTAAGGAGGTATTCTCTTTGATCTTGTCCTCCATTTTAGATGTCATTAATATCTCTCTGTTACAGGGACACTGTATGTACCAAAGGCTTTTAAGGTTGCTGTAATTAAACCTTTACTTAAGAATCCATCTCTTGACCCAGATGACTTTATCAGTTACAGACCTAAATCCAATCTTCCTTTCTTATCTAAACTTTTTGAGAAAGTAGTTGCCAAACAAGTGTGCAGCTACTTACACCATAATGACTTTTTCAAGAATTTTAGTCTGGCTTTAGAGCTCATCGTAGCACTGAAACAGCACTGGTGAAAGTCACTAATAATATTGTCATGGCCCCAGATAATGGACTTGTATCTGTACTTGTCCTATTGGATCTCAGTGCTGCATTTGACACAGTTTATCATAATATTCTTTTAGAAAGACTTGAATATTTGGTAGGAATTAAAGGAAAAGCACTAGACCTGTTTAAATCGTATCTATCTTGCCCATTTCAGTTTGTTCACATTAATGATAAATCTTCCTCATGCTCAAGGGTAACCTGTGGAGTACCACAGGGATCAGTGCTAGGACCAATTTTCTTATGTATGCTCTCAATCGGTAGAGTTATTAAACAGCATGGGATTAATTTCCACTGTTATGCTGATGATTCCCAGCTATATCTGTCTATAAATCCAGATGAACCCTAACCATTACATAGTTTTAGGCATGTCTTGAAGTCATACAAACCTGGATGACTCTTAAATTTCTGCTTCTGAATGCAGACAAAACAAGAAGTGATAATCTTTGAACCAGAGTCTTTGAAAAGAGGCTACTTAATCAGTCACTTCATTTGGGTGGGATTAAATTGATCTCAAATAATAAAGTAAAAAATCTTGGTGTTATTTTTGATCAGGACCTGTCATTTAAATTCCATATCAAAGAGGTTTCTAGAATTTCCTTCTTCTATCTTCATTGTTTTACAGTAAAATCCAGAAAACAATTTAAAATCCTCCTTCTCACATATAAGCCTTAAATGACCAAGTTCCATCTTATATCGGAGATATGACTGTTCCTGATGTTCTTAACAGAGCACTTCGCTCTCAATCTGCAGGTTTACTAGTGGTTCCTAGAATTTCTAAAAATAGAATGGGAGGCAGATCTTTTAGTTATAAGGCTCCTCTCCTGTGGAACCAACTACCAGTTTTAGGCAGACACCCTGTCTACTTTTAAGGTTAGGCTTAAAACTTTCCATTTTGATAAAGCTTTTAGTTAGAGGGTCTCGTTATCCTGAGCTATCTCTATAGTGATGCTGCTATAGGCTTAGACTTCTGGAGGAGATAGGGACCCCTTTTTCATCATTCTGCTTCATTCTATCTCCATTCGCCCACTCTGTTAGAATCTGTTAGTTCAATCTTTAACACTATGCTATCTCTGCTTTTTCTCATAGTAGCTTCATCTGGTCTGTTCCTGTTTGGCTGTGACACCATGCTGGAGGGAGATATCGGCTGTGTGGCTGCCATTGACACCTTTGTTTATAGATGTTTGAGATCAGCCTGTTTTTCAGAGTAGTCCTGTTTCTTTGACTGTGACTGGCTGGATCTGCTCTCTTCATCATGGGACCAGGTTCATCTGCCTGGCTGTGTGTTTCATGGATTGGCCTCCTTTGGAGCTGGTTTCCAGTTGCCTTTTGTATCTCCGCTTCTTTTTCTATGTCTGCTTCTGTCTCCTTGAACCCCGGTCAGATGTTCGCTCACACTTAGTCTGGTTCTGCTGCAGGGCTCTTCCTGTTAAATGGGAAATTTTCCTCTCCACTGTCGCTACAACCATGCTTAGTGTGAGGGATTGCCTTCGAGTCAATGAGTCGATGCAATCAACTGGTNATGCTGCTATAGGCTTAGACTTCTGGAGGAGATAGGGACCCCTTTTTCATCATTCTGCTTCATTCTATCTCCATTCGCCCACTCTGTTAGAATCTGTTAGTTCAATCTTTAACACTATGCTATCTCTGCTTTTTCTCATAGTAGCTTCATCTGGTCTGTTCCTGTTTGGCTGTGACACCATGCTGGAGGGAGATATCGGCTGTGTGGCTGCCATTGACACCTTTGTTTATAGATGTTTGAGATCAGCCTGTTTTTCAGAGTAGTCCTGTTTCTTTGACTGTGACTGGCTGGATCTGCTCTCTTCATCATGGGACCAGGTTCATCTGCCTGGCTGTGTGTTTCATGGATTGGCCTCCTTTGGAGCTGGTTTCCAGTTGCCTTTTGTATCTCCGCTTCTTTTTCTATGTCTGCTTCTGTCTCCTTGAACCCCGGTCAGATGTTCGCTCACACTTAGTCTGGTTCTGCTGCAGGGCTCTTCCTGTTAAATGGGAAATTTTCCTCTCCACTGTCGCTACAACCATGCTTAGTGTGAGGGATTGCCTTCGAGTCAATGAGTCGATGCAATCAACTGGTTTTCCTTAGATAGAAAACTTTTAATCAATTTCACTGTATGATCTGATGAACAATAAAGTGCCTTGAAATGACATGTGTTGTGAATTGGCACTATAGAAATAAAATGAATTAAAATGTTTCAGTGAAACAGTCTTTTTGAAGATATTTTTATAAAAGGACTTTAAATTTTGACTGCTACTCTTTAGGATAACTACTTCTACTACATCTACTTGTTCTATAGGCGAGGGGCATCACCAGCTAATTAAAAGGCCATGTCTAGAATTCAATTTAATTGTGAATTTTAAAAAGAAAATTTTAATTCTTAAAAGAGGATTAGTTAAAACTAGTTACACTAAATCAAGAGCAAAACTGAAAATGACTGATCAAATGCTGAAGTGCATACAGAAGGAATTGCTGCCAAAGCACCAAGTCTTGGAAAGGCAGGAATTATAAATGTTGTTCAGAGCTAACTGCAATCTTGTGTTCAAATCAAAAGGCTACGGCAAATTGTGACACAGCAAACATTTGGCAGAGGCCTTTTGGTCAGTGCTTATAAACGTTTTTACTCAATATAGTTGATCAAGCGATAGACATAGTGACAGTGTTCTACCAATTCTTGAAATACATATGAAGTTATAGTTCAAAGAGAACAGTGTCATATGCACCTCTAAATATTAATTGTGCATGATTTAAATGACAGTATAGTTACACAGGATTTACTGTACTTTTTCTTTTTAATATCTTTTAATTATCCCATGCATAAATTATTGCATGTAAGTAAATCAGATAATACAGATATTATATGCATTTAATGGCCTTCATAATGGTAAATCTCAAATAAGTCAAACTGTAATGCATAAACCTAACTGAAAGAATTAACACAATGTTGCCTAGCAACAAGTACATTTTTATTCTTTGACAGATGGATTTTCTTTCATTAAAGACAAAGTCCAAAAATCTAGTGTTATGGAAAACAAGTAACACTAAAATGTTTCTTTTAAAGTTCATTTTACACGATCAGAAATACTTTGGGGATGTTGGTGTTTTTTTCCTCATGCTTGCATTTCTTTCTTTGGAAATCTTTAGGAAAAGTTAGTTCTTAGACTGTTGTGGGCTTAATTCCATCTGAGCCCCCCAGATGGTCAGCATCAATGTAAAAAGCAACGGTTACACCCTATAGTCAGCAACGTGATGGAGTTATTGAATTCGATTTTTCAGGGTAACAGTTTAAGGTCAGCGGCTGCCTTTAATGTCCTTCTTAAACTTGCAAATCCAGACGCAAACCATGCAAGACAGTCTGAATGTCACATCTTGTCTCCTACACACAGAAATTAGAATATATTTTTACAAACACACTCAGACAAACACACTACAGCAGATGCAAAATAATATCCGATTTGTGTATAACGGGTATTTTTTCTCAAAATCACATTACACAGCCATCAAACAAATTAGGTTTGTAAGACAATTAGATCAATAAAATGTTTTATTTCTTTGCCGAATTACATCTAATGAAGCACTTCCATGCACAAACAAAAAAGCAGTTATATATTTTTTTCATTTCTTTCACATTTTATTTTGGTACAGCTACAGACTATGTCTTATTGGGACTTAGATTTTGACCAACACATATTTAGGCATTTTTAAAAATGGAGGAAAAATTATATTGATTATTCTTTAATTAATTGATTTCTATATATTTTATATCAGTGAAAATCTAAAGGAAAGTTCCTATTTGATTTAATCACAGTTGTCTGTGATGTTTGGGGAAGGGCATTAGCAAGTAGCAAAATAAAGAAAAAGAACACACTAGACGGGCATTAGCAAGTAGCAAAATAAAGAAAAAGAACACACTAGACATGCTAGGGATAAAGTTGTTCAGAAGAATAAAGAAAGGTAGCAGACAGCATGTAGCACTGTTAAACCATTATCTGAAAATGAAAAAAAAGTATGGTAGCAAACATATCGAAACATAGCCACCCATCTAAGCACACAAGAAGGAAAGGATAGCATTAATCAGTGAAGTAGCCAACCTTGCCAATTTAACCTGCGTATGTACGCCATCTCATAAAAGCCGGCAAAAAACGAAACTTAAAATCAATTTTTTTATTTTTGGGCTTATATGTTGCATATTCATAACGAGTCAAGAACTTATGTCCAACGACAGCCCAACTTTTGCATAACGCCCAGCAGCATAATGCCCATGAATGGCTATTACAAAGCATCAGTTAAAGTTGCTTCCTTCAGGTGCAATGGCTGCCATACTTCCCTTACGTTGACGTGTGCCAGCGTGCTTCACCGTGCTTTACTGTGCTTCACCGTGCTTCACCATGCTTCACCGTGCTTCCTCGTGCTCATAACTTATACAAAACGTTTCCATAACTAATCCAACATAAGCCAACGATTAGCCAGATTTTTCGTACGTCAGGCATACGCTGGTCTGAATTGTCAAGGTGTGACGGGGGCTGTAACTCTGAAGGATCCAAAATTCTCAGTGATCCAAAATTCAGGTGGAAGAATCTATATATAGAACATCTATTCATTGTCTAAATTGGTCATGCATTCCACAAATCTGGCCCGTATGGGAAGAAAAGGGAAAATTGTTGTTAAAATTTTACCAAAGGCCACATAGTGGATTCCAATTCAAGTAAAGGTTTGCCTCATAGAATAATAATAATAACCCTAGGTATTGCATTTAAAGGTCATTTTAATTTGTTTTTATCAATTCGGGGGGACTGAATACAAATGAATGTACATTCTTTTTTTACACTCACAAATTGTTATCTATGGATGCACAACAATGAAAGTGTTTCCAAGTTTATTTTGCAAGGTTACAAAACTGAATTTACAATCTGATATACAACAGAAAAATGTATTCCACTGGAGTTGGTGCCCACAAAGCTTTATTAATGTTTCAAATGTGTGTATGAAATATATGTTTTACATTTTTAATCCTTTTATAGTAGATCAAAGATGTATTTGATCTTTTTTGTCTATTCATTGAAGCGGTCATGTAAGTGCAATGCTGAAAGGATTTAATGTTTAGAGGTGGTCTCCTTTTATTTGAAAAAGCAGTATAAGAATAAGTTAATAAATATGCATTCATAAAGGTGTCTTGAATAAAAAAAAATGTGAGTCAGTCTCAAGGATAAATATGGCAATTTTATTTTTCAACAAATCTTTACTTTGCCCTCCCTCATGGTAAATAAATATTCTTGATGGACCTTGACTTATGCTCTATTCAGTGTGCTCCATCATTGTAACACATGGACATCTTCAGATTCAGGCTTACAGCCTTGAGTCCTTGCAAGTGAATGATGTGTTCAGAAATCTGAACTTTGTAACTTAGTAGGAAAAAGTTTTGTCCTTCCAAAGTACAGGAGAGGTTTTGAAATACGCAGACAAGCACTTTTTTGGACTTCACTACTCAGGCATATATATTATGAGAAAGTGTAAAAATCTAACATATACACAAGCCTAACAGAGGGCTTTGGCATATTATTGCTCTTACTCCATTTAAAAAAAACCCGGCTCTGCAGTGAAATTGTTTTAAGGAGCACTAAGCACTAATATGTCATCCTCATACATACTTAAGATCTTGGTGAAATGCATGGCTGTGCTATAAATTGCATCCATATTACGAACAAACCCTTCTGTTTGCACACATATACAGAATGTAATGTAATGCCTTTGTAATACTGTATGACTTGAAAAACTCTCTTTGGGAAAATAACTAGATTTTAGCCTCCAATATAATGTCTCTGAGGGGCGCAGAGAGAGATTAATGTGCCAAATATGAGGGACTATTTTTAGGTCTCTAGAACTGTGTAGCACTGAAAGAGTTTGGTTGCTGCCCCACAACTGTGCCAATGAAATATTAAATATTTTGTAGAAAAACAATATTTCCACCTTGTATACTAGTCACTAGATTCCTAAGCATTATTTAAAAATATCAGGGGGAGCTTAAATGTCTTCTCTTTTACCTTTTTTTTCTTATTTTTCTACTGTCTTCTGTGTTTGTGAAGTATTTGGTAAAGGGTTTCTGCAACACAGATAGAATCTGCAGATAGTTTCAACCATTCATCTATTTGGGCATCTTTGAAGGGGGTTCCTTTGGCTCCAAGAAGATAGGATCAAATCAGCAAAGATTATCAAGCTACGGTACTTTGCAACAGTTTCGAGTGGATTTTGATCTAGCTGTGGGCTATGACAGTCTCACTGATATCTGGTAGTCGTTTTCTCCCTTATGCCGGTGAGAATGAACTGCTGGATCAGAGCTTACATACTTTAGAAGTCTGTCAAAGAAGTGAGAAGCTTCAGTTAGAGACAGAGTGAACCAGACTAAGTGAATATTTTAATTTTAGGATCCTGGATTGTTTTCTGTCCATTATTTCTTTTTAAATTTGACGGTGTGTTTTCAGTATTTGGAAGAGATTTTTAGCATTTTGAAGGCATACAATGTGAACAGTCACATGTTTTGTAATTGTGTATATAATATTGTCCAGGTCAAAGTTTTTTTTTTTTTTTTTCATGCTCTGCTTCCTTTATATTTTAGGAGAAAATGTAACATATAAAAACCAGGTTTCCAATCCACTTCTAAGAGATATTAGATGGAACCCTGTTTCATTAAGTATTCTGCTGGTCAGATTGAGTCACAATATTCATATATAATCAGATACTATCACATAACAAATTCTTATCAGACATTAGGGGCTTTTTGTAGGCAGGAAAACTCTATCTTCATACATTTTAAATTAAGAAGCGCTAAAATGCCCGTTCAGAAAAAAAAAATGCATGCAATAAGTGACTGTGTTGCAGGCGGTGTACAAAAACTGTATGCACAAGGAACAACAGATGCAAAAGCAATCTGGTCCATCCTAATTAAAGGAAGGAAAATAAAGTTTAAGCCTTCAATTTGGAGGTTAAGATTATGAAAAGGATAACAATAACAGTAGAAATAATGATGTATATTATTCTTAGTGCACTTTACAAAAAGCATCTCAAAATGCTGAGCAAAAGTTTAAAAAAATCTGAAAAATATGGAATTAATCATCATAAAACCAAGGAAAGGGGACTTTGTCACCTTCCCCATCCAACTCTTCTCTGACAGACATTAGGTTGGAAAGCAGCAGCACAGCCAGACTTACTGCCATATCAAACAGCTGCATTTACCTTATCTAACTCCTCATAACACCTGCTTTGCAAAAATATTGTAAACCTATAAATACCAATAATATTTAAATATAAAATAACTGTTGTTTGTACAGAGTTCACAAAGGAACATTTACATTGCCTGCGGCAATGGGTTTGCACATATTTTTATGCACTCGAACCATTTGAATATCTCTATGTTTTTACAATTGAATCTACATTCTCTGTCTTTGGGATCGTTTCTAAACTGTGAGATGTTGACAGCTCTTTTAATCAGTAAAACTTTACATTGACTTTCTTCTCATTTGTTTTATTCTGGATCTATATCTCTTTTTTCCACACAGCACCTTATTTACCGTTAAATCTACCTCCTTTCATCACTGTTGCATTTGTGTTATGTAACTGATACCCAGATCCTCCTTTTTCTTATTATGGGGCTTCAAAGCTTTGTTTCATGCTGTTAACTTTGGCTTTGGTGTTTTTTTTTACATTTCTGTAATTCATTACCTTTTCCTTAAGATGTGGTCAGTGTTTGGGATCTATGCAGAGAAACTATTATTGCTTTGACCGCAAAATTGTTTTGCTTTTTTTCTGTTTCATCTTTCTACTTAATATTTTATTTCAACTGTTAAACAGTTTGAGGTCTCCTATCCTTAAACAGATGTGTTTCATACTTTCCTCTCCACTGCTAAATAGCTCTTTTAGCACAACCCTTATTGCATTGTAATGTTGCAATATATCATGTAGAATATCACAGTCCTGTTGCTTCTTAAAAAAAAAAAAAAAAAAAACTGCTTTGCTTTGAAACAGACCTTGTTAGGTTGCCCAACAAAAATCTTTGTGTCTCCAGATGTACATGTCACCTGTGAGCTAATACACTCTGCCACAGGTGTATAGTTTAAAACTGTTTTTGGTGAGTACTTACCAAAACACTTTAAAGTAATTCTTAGAAAAACATAGATTCCAACAATTATCAATGAATTACCAAATTGGTGTCAAATACAAGCCCAATTTTTTAGACGCTTCCTTGCCCGGAAAATATTCAATTGACATTGATACCTAGCATCAGTATATGCCATTGTCCCATACACAAACTGAAACACAAATTCAAAAGATACTTTGCAAAGCAAACTGGAGTTAATGTTCACAACTAAATTCCAAAAGTTCACAGGTACTCAGAGATTAAATCTTTAGTATAAAAGCTTTACAGATATTTAAAAAGATAACAGTTAGATATGACAAAGTTAGGTGATGCATTGAAACTGCTCAGATTGATTCAAGGTTTATACTGTATCTCAACAATCCTTGTTGATAAATTTTTTTTTTTTTTTCAAAGAAACAATCCAAAAATAAGACCAGCTCATTTCAAGGCCATTCCAGCATAAACCTTACAGATAACTTAAAAAAAAATTTCTTACAGAGAACTTTAAATGTGTTGATCGTGGCTTTGTTTATTTACTATTATTTATTATTATTACAGAAAACATAAACACAATGTATAATTTTTCAAAATGTAAAAATTTTAGTGACAGTATCATATGTTGTGTGGTAATATAGGTTTTGGAACTCTAGCCTTCAAATGTAAACCTATTAATAGTGGAGATAAATAGTGGCACAGTTGTAACAGTAAGAAGTTGGCGGGTTCAAATCCCAGTGAAGCCCTGTTTGCATAGTTAGTTCATGGTGCCTGTGCATGCTTTGACTATCTCTTTGAACTCTGGCTTCATGCCAAAATCCAGAAGAATGTATAATCGGGTAATCACTCCCTCTATATTTCAGCATTGCTAGTAATTTTCCTGTTTCTTACTATAGCCTTGTTGTCCTGTGACTAATGGAAAATCTGTTTAGGGTGTACCTTTCGTAAAAACAAGTTGGTGAAGGAAATAGATGAAATGATCTTTTAGTGTTTCGAAGACTTGTGGAAAACTATGCTTTAAAAGAATTAAAAAATATCCTGGTAATAAATATGGATGAAGGACTTAAAAAGTGCAGGCTTTTGGATTTTACGCACATTACATTTTTTGTTGAATTCAACCATTATAGCAATTTCTAAACTAATTTGTACTGGAAACCAGATTTGGTTACTCTTTTCACTGCAACATAATACATTACAGAGTTAGATGATTTTACAAAAAGGGCCACATTCTGTCAAAAATAAGAATCTGTAAAATATCATATCCAAATACACAGGAGAAAAGTAATCATACATTAACTATATGGTGTATTTTTTCCATATAATGTGTATATTTATTACATTTTATTCTTTGCACATTTGTATTGGGAACCCATCTGTTTTCATCTGATGATATAGTGTCTGGGGACAGCAGCCGGTGTTTGGGGGATTCCAGTGCTGCCAGCACATATCCAGATAATGAATGAAGGATAACCAGGCCAAGATTTCATGTTCCATATGCTTATGCAGGTTGGAATATTAATATTGAGAGGATTTGATAAAAAGGAAAAGAAGCTAAATTATCAATAATTGTAATGAAAAGAAAGCATTGTCTAAGCTTTGAATCTGGAGGAAGGTTTACAAAAACTGTTCCTAATTTGCTCAATTTTGGCTGAAAATTGAGACTGTCAGTATTTTTAGCCAAATGCTGCACAATATTTTTGGCTCAAAGATGCGAGTATTTCCAATGCTGCACCTTACGGTTTGCTCACGAACTTGGTAATAACTTCAAACCATTATTAAATCTATCTACCAGTAATAACTTAAAGGAAATTTGAACTGTTTAAAAAGTATGAACATTTGGAGGATAAACTTCAGAACTTCAGCTTAACACTTTTTTAAGACAAAACATCAACCTGACAAGGATATTAACTAGGCTCTTGAGTCAGAACTGTGTTTTTCAATTGTTTATCAAATGTTATTTCACCATACCTCTAGTGTAGAGGCATAAGTTCATAGCAATCAAGGCCCCTCAAGTTGCTAAAGCAATTCTTACTTGCACGGCTAAACAAAAATTACAATACAAAGGTCTATCGACATAGTTTCAGGGCTCAGAACAGAGGACCCAGTTTTCAAAGCAGAAAGACAGTTTGATATCTCAAAACTTGTTAATTAAAACGGGTCTGCGGTGAACAGTGAGGGCATCTAAGCCATGAACCTCTGGTTTTAAAGTTCAGTCCGTACCCAGAGGACAAGCTTGGTTCTAGGCGGTCGGCTGCCGACAAGATGCAGTAGACGCTGCCCAGACATTCTCGGACCTGGAAGTCCCAGAGGCTGGATAACAGGGAAGAGGCCAGAACCCAGTGGAAGAAGGAAGGCAGGATAATCCAGAGGGCGAAACCAAAGCCGGTGTCGAGGAAGAGCTCAAGAGTCCAGGCCAGAAGATCAGAGATCTGAAGAGGTATTGAAGGGAAATCCCGGATGGGGTCAGGAATCAGTTACAGGCAGGCTCGGAAGTCTAGACTCAGAACAAGTCACGATCAGGCATTCACACTTAGATACACTAGAAAACTCTCACCAAGGGCTTGAATAATCTGGCACTGATGAATCGAAGAAGGCTAGTTAAATAGAGGTTGGATCAGGTGATACAGATGAAAGGTGATGAGAAATTGGGCGGAGCTTGGCAGGTGAATGAACTGAGTAATCAGGCCAGTCATCAGCGGCAAGATCATGACACATAGTTTTAGGTAAACAGTCTTACTATTTTTACCTGATTAATGGCAATTAGATAAAGACAAAGTGATGAGTGTAGAACCATAAGGTAATAGGAGTCTGTGCTCTTTCTCTAAAAAAAAAAAGACATCTCCAGTTCATACTCATTATGGCAGTTAGAATGCTCCTTAACAGTGAGAAAACCTTTCATACCTGCACTGCTGATGCAAAGCTAACTAGAAATTTATACCAGCTTTATACTAACCATCAACTTACCTGGTAATACTGCATCCCTTAACAAAGCAACGTGCGTGATAGATGATTGAGAGAGAAGAAATCCAGTCAAGAAAAAACTTAATCATGATTATTTTGGTACTAGATGCTCATCTCTGATACTGAAAACAGATAAGTGTCTGTATTGCGGTGTGTTGTTTTAAAGTTGGACCCTACGGCTTTCTTCAACATTTCTACAATAATTTCTGCTTAGTTATCAAGAGGTGTCTTTATCTGAAATCACCCCAGTTGCATTGTCGTGACTGAAACTATTGTGTAACCTTAATTGAGCTTGTAGAGTTTAAAAGGTTAATAAAAACTAATCACTTATGGCTGCAATGTTTAGTTGTTTAAAGCAGGAATATGACTTGGCCTCTGACTCAGTGAAACTGGGGGTTGTGTGAATTGGTTACTCTTTGTATTCATTGCCAGTGTGTTGTTTTAATATATTTTTATCCACCATGAAAACATGCCCACAGGGATAAATGAAGTTTATTGGATTAAATTAAATTGAATTGAAATGGCCCTGCAATGGCGAGAGTGAACCTTCAATGAGTCAAAGCTGCGCTAATTTGACACACTGCACCGACAAATCTTTATTAAATGAAAACAGCAATGCTGTAGGTTTTGCAGTGCTGTGCTCTTAAAAAACGAAAGTTCTGAGTTTTTGAAGCTCGAGAACCTCTACTAAAGAAGCTTTTGCATAAACACTCCTATTTGTAAATGCTGGTCTTTAATTTGTTTAGTTTGCTTTTATTCATCTTATGTGTTGCAACAAAAACTGAACCTCATGGATGCAATATTTTGCCCCATTCATAATTTTTGTATAGTATTGAATAACCAAATGCCAAAAAGGTAAATGCACTGCTTTAAAAAAAAAAAAGAGTTTCCACAAATTAACCTTCCTCAGAGTTTGCCCTCATATAACCAAACCTTTAAACCTATGAAAAGTATCACTGTTTAATCGTATTTAATCTTATATCCCTAAAGGAAAAAATGCTGCAACCAATGTCCTTTACAACTGCGCTATTTGTAAATTCAATTAATTTGTGTCTATTTTCAGTTACATATAAATACAGTTTTTTTTTGTGCAAACCTTGGAGGTTTCTTTTTCAAGAACATTCGTTAACAAACAGTCAAATAAGGACCATACAATCAGAAAAGTTTAAAACACAGTACAAATATTGAAGGGGACCTATTATACTTCTGTTTAAACATTTAGGATCAGTTTGTGGGCTAAACAAAACATTTTCATTGCATGTTTTGCACAAAATTGTTCTCTGATCATGAGATTTCACCTACACAGTTCCAACTATTTTGAGTTCCTCTCAGAGTCAGGTTTTTCGAGTTACTGTCACTTTCATAAAAAAATAAGTTAAAGCTGAAAACACCCCTCAGCTCAGTGCTGCAAGGTGCAGCCAAATCTTGATACAGGTAAAAATGGCTAAAAATGGTATAACTGTACATCTTTGACCCTTTCAGACCCAAAATCTGGATGCAGTGAATGGTTTCCAAATGGCAAGTAAATAGCATCCACAGAGAGAATTCCATAGCTACAGTGAAAGCATTTCCCCCTAGAAACATCGTTCTGTCAGTGTTATATTTTCATAAAGCATTGCTTTGTGTAACATTTTTCAAAGAGGTTGCTTTAGGTCAGAGAAACCTGAGAAAACAAAATAAAATACTAACCGAATTAGCACCCATGTGGGACTTTCAGTGCAAATTAGAGTATATTAATGTCAATGCTTTGTGATTTATTTTAATAATTATTGCAACTGCAACTAAGGTCTGATATAAAAGTAATGTTTTATATGTTTTGAGGGGAGATGCCAGCTGATTGTAACATAGTAATCGGGAGGTTTTTAAAATGGCTTGTTTGCCAGAAACCAACTGGTTGGACTGGTTCTAGAAGCAGCAGAGAAACACATGGAAGTGCAAAAATATGTTAAATCAAAACTTTATTTGTAATAGTTCCTCTTCACACAATATCTTTATCCTTAGATGTCTTAGAGTGAGCCCTTCAGTCCAGTATCAGAAATACAGAGAGATTATATGGTAGTGTTGAAATGCAACCCAGATATGGTCATCTACCTAGACCATGAATGGCTAAAGTTGGCCCCCAAGGGCCACTGTCCTGCGGGTTTTAGAGGTTTCCCTCTTTCAACACAGTTGTTTACCATGGATATCTGATTAACAGTCTTTTGCTGAAGTGCAATCATCAGAATCAGCTGTGCTGAACCAGAGAAACCTCTGAAACCTGCAGGACAGCGGCCATCAAAGGCAGACTATGGGCAGGCAAGACCTAGACTGTCAGGCTGTGCTATGAGAGCAGTTCTCAGAAAAGCAGCTGAGGGATATTTGTTTTGTATAGAGATCTTGCATTTGTACCATTCCCACTCAAAAAGAGTTGGTGGGAGGATTATGATATGGGGAATCATTTATGAAGCAGAGTCAGGACAGCAGGTTGGCGTTTATGAGAAGGTCATTAGAAATAATGATGTTGAAAACTTAAAATTAAGTCTCCTAAAAGCTACAAAAAATAAAATAAAAATAATAATAATATTTATATTAAAAAAAACTGTTTTCTCACCCCTCGTGGGGTGGTATGTGTCATCCTCAAGCTCAGGTCCTCTACCAGAGGCCTGGGAGTTTGAGGGTTCTGCGCAGTATCTTAGCTGTTCCTAGGACTGCGCTCTTCTGGACAGAGACCTCTGATGTTTTACCTGGAATCTGCTGTAGCCACTCTCCCAGTTTGGGGGTCACAGCCCCCAGTGCTCCAATTACCACTGGCACCACTGCTGCTCTTACTTTCCACATCTTTTCTAGCTCCTCCTTGAGTCCTTGGTATTTCTCAAGCTTCTCGTGTTCTTTCTTCTTGATGTTGCTGTCGCTTGGGATTGCCACATCTATCACTACTGCCTTCTTCTGCAGTTTTTCAATCAACAATATATATATATATATATATATATATATATATATATATATATATATATATATATATATATTTTTTTTTTTTTTTTTTTTTTTTTTTTTCAGGTGAACACGCATGGTCTTAAAATACATGTACTGTAAACCTACAATAAAAATGTTTCATTGTTTTTTAGATCTCAAAGTCTGCCACCTGAACTTCCAGCATGTGTTACCCAGTTGATTCAAGAGGCATAAAAATATGTATGCACCTATGTAACATGTTTTACATTCTTTCTTGTAAAATAATTTCCAAAAGTCACGTTCGTTTTTCAAAATCCATTGAAAATTATGATTTCTAGGGACATTAATACTTTTGCATTCTATTGCAGCTTAATTGCAACCACTGGGTTCATCTCCTTAGATCCTAACTAAGGTTTTACATTAACATTATTATATACTTCACCCTCAAGTAACATGTGAGGTCTTACTGAGGTTTTACCAATTCAATCATTTTTCCAGAGACATTTCTTTAAGAGTGGAAATGCATGTTGTTAGTTTCAGAAAATTGCTTTAAAACTTTTTTTTTTTCCTCACACACTGGCAATGCTGGGGGAACCACAATGGAGAGAATAAAAGAATGACTGTCATTTCTTACAGCACTGTGCTTTCTAAATAAGTAAAATCTGTTTGTTGAATCAAGCTTTATGAATACCTTATTCGGTCCATGATGCTCATACAGAATCAGTTTTTTCATTTCTGAAAAGGTGGGAACATGCCCAAGGTGCTGATATAAGATCTGTTTTAAAGCAGCACTCCTTTTAATTCTTTTGATGAAATGAAGAATTGTCTCGCAGGGTGAGAATGGTGGGGGCTGGCTGCTATGGAATATGCTTTGAAACCAGTCTTCCCTGTAGGAAAATGACTAACCTTCCAAGGTGCTGCTGGATCAGTTTTGAAGCCCCTTTTATGAAACTGAGTTTTTAGTGGTGCTGAATTTGGAACAGCTCTGTTTTCCAGGTTGAAACACAAAAATTGTCTTCAAAATCAGCCCTTTGAAACATACAAAAGCTATTCTTTTCTCTGTAGAGACTATCAGTGCCAAACAACATAAATTCCAAATACTGTATTCTGTCTCAACCATTGTAACCTAAATAATGTCACATCTAGAGCTACCAAAAACAAAGACGGTGCCTCCAGGGCAACATCTGCTACTAATTTCTATAAAATGCATGGGAACATTTTTCTTTTTGGAGCACCATACATTGTTTTTATGCAAAAACGATGTAAGAAGCTAAGTGAAATCTTCCACACAGCTGATTTGCAAATGAGAGGGGGTGTTTATATTAAGTTTAATCAAAATATTTCAATAAGACCACTACATTGGGGGATAAATCACGTATTCTATCCCATTAAATCCAGACAGTTTTCCTAAGTTCTAAAGTTATTTGGGCAGATTTTTTATTTAGTTTATTTTTAATGGGAAATTATGCATCATAACTGAGATTTAGTCCAAAGCAAAACATGCATTTAGCTTAATGCAAACATTGAAATACATGGCAAATGTTGTATGTTATTCTTTAACATTTTTTTAAACTTCCAGTTTTTCATTTGAAAGCTGACTACTTAATTCAGATAATGCTATTTAGGTTTATATCCAAACAAGATTTAAATAAGCTTTTTACTGAAAATGACAGCTTCTCTAAACTTTTTTTTTTCTCTGCAGTTCTTGAACTTTAAACTGAAAGGTTAAATCAATTTGCTCATTAACAAAAGAGAATAAAATATGTTAAACCAGGAAAAAAATGAAACTTATATGTTTATTTTACTATTGTGTGTAGACATAAAGAGATGCTTTTCAAAATGTGAGTATTGCAGTTATATTTTATAATACAAGTGGGAACTAAACATTTCTGTACAGTAAGCATATGCTAAAACTATCCAATGTGAACTTAGACTTCCACATCTTTACAAAGGAGATTAACATGATGTTTAACACCTGTTGACATGTGTCTTATTCAAAACAACCCCAAACACTTTTTCTGCTCACCCTCTCTGTCTCATTGACATCTATTGATTTGTTGGTCATACCTTCAAGTACGATTTTTACAGATATTTATGTTTGTAGCTGCAGGCCTACAGATCCCATTACAGGCTTGAGCAATAGGCACAGACAGTGCTTCAACACCTTGCTGCTAAAGAAAAATTTTAAATTCAAGAGACCGAAACCTTAGTCAGCACTTCCACCCCCAGAGCTGGCGATGTAAAATGGCCTGGGATGGCAAGAACACCGAGACAAATAGTGAACACTTAGGATCAAGGAAAAATATCATTACCTTGCAAAAATGTTTATTAATGTTTTCTTTTGTAACTTCTTCTTAAATCAATGTTAACCTTTTCCAAACATTATGATTTGAAAACAAGCTACTCATCATTAGAAAGTAGAGTTCAGATACAAACGTTAAAGGTCTGGGAAACTAAATTTTAGTCATACATTTGAGAAAAAGCATTTGTTATTTTTAACAAATAATCATGTCACTAAACAAAACACAACAAAACAAACAGAAAATACAAGTGATCACTTGTAAAACAAGTAACTTACTATTGCTGACAGATGGAGAGAGAGATGTATAGATGCATTAAGGCAATGGCTGCAGTAATGTGCTGCCTTTCTGGTGTGTCATGATGAGGAAAGAACTGAGCCAGAAAAACAAAGTTCCTAATTAACTGGTCTGTCAACATTTACTTTTATGGATCATGACTGAACCACAGCATCCTGGATACAAAGATCTGAAATTACCTTGTTCTGTTGTTGGCTGAACTGAGTGTTAGGAAACGGGTGTGAAGCGTGGAGTAAAGCATTTGCTCTTCTACACAGAAGGGATTTAGCTGAGGGGTTTTGATTTTGATCAGCTTGCCTTCTGGGTATTTGCCTTTGAAAGTTTTCTGGAAGTGTCCTGCTGATTTGAAAATGCCAAATCATGTTTAAAAATGTTTCTGGTAGGTGCAATGTTTGAATTTCAAAACAAAACCCATTACCTTTGCAACTCGATCACAGGTAAGCAGGATGAAATGACATTGTTTCAAATGTTTATTGGACTGGCACCTGAAAAAAATGTGGTTGTTATATGGGTTTCAGATGAGAACATTTATTTTTACCCTTCTCTGCCATTTTTTTTTTCTCTAAATCCCCGTTCTTCTATTTTCACCTGTCTGTGTTCAGCTTATGGCTACTAGCTTTTAAATCTTTGTTGGTACATCAGCTTCCTAACCTTCCTAACCTCGCTGACTGAGCTTAAGAGACTCTGTGTGATGGTGTGTAATCTGTAGCAGGGCTCCCCTGTCTCTGTCTTAGCCTCTCTTAGCCTCTCCCAGTCCCCTTGTCCCCAACAGAATGTCTCAACTCCACAAACACACACATGCACACACACACCCTTTACGTCTAACCAATAAACCTAAGTTTAGATTTCAAATGAACCATTGTTTTTATGTAGTACAGTATTGGAGGTAATATAAATTTAGCTATAATTTATCTTATCAAATAAAAACAATGCTCACTCTTATAAATCAGTAACATCTTTTTAAGATGAACTTTTAACAAGTGATACCCTACTTGATGCAGCCACCCTTTGTTATTGCAATATGCAAGAAAATAATTGTTGGTTATGTTACACAAGATTTACAGTAATTAAAGCAAAATTATCAGAGTTGTTTTGTTGTTTCAGTGGTTTGTCAAACATTGCAATCTTAACAGATTTTTTTTTTTAGTTTATTTATTTATTTTTTGGTATTTTTTCATGTGATGCCCCTCTTCTCCCCACCGTTTCCTTCCCTCCCGTCAACATTAAGTGTTGCTTCCTTTCACTGCCACCAGGGGCTTTCCGCGCCGCGTCGTGCAGACAGCAGCAGGTCTTTCCCTCTGTTCCCTATCTTACCCTGCGCTTCTAGGAGCGGAGGCTCCAGATGAGCTGCGCGGTGGCAGACAGCGCGCACAGAACTGCCTGTCCCTCTGATTCCCCTGATCTCCCAGGAAGTCGCATAGGGTTGGATGCCTGGGAGGAGCGAGAAGTTAACATCACTCCCGTCCCGCTGCAGAGTGTCACTGCGCCCAGGGTTTGTTCTCCTCTATTCCACCTAACAAAGGTAAGAGTTTTAGGATGCTGGAATTAAACGATAAAGTTCACAGCGCGTTGGTATCTTGGAATATAGGCTTAGTAATAAAAAAAAGAAAAGGAAAAAAAAAAAAGAAAACATACATATTTCGGAAAAAAAGAAAAAGATAATATTCCATTTCTGTGATTTTGCTTATATTTATAGTGGAGGCATGAAAGCATTTGCATCATTTCCAGTCTTTATTATCTTTATTTAAGGAGCGCCAGCCGCTAACTTGTTGCCACTTGTAACTCATTTAACGTTTGGTTAGTCCTGTCTGTAATGAGCGCTGCGCATAATTTAAGCGATAAATGACCTCTTGTACTAAAACAGGAAATGCAATACGATGACTTATCCTCCCTGTTATGATTTTTTTTACCCCGTCGAGTTCATTCATAAGCTCTGTAGGTGCGGAAGACCTCTTTTAATCAGCATATTTTCGCAGTTGGATCCAGATGCAAATATTTTTGTTCACCTCATATTTTAGCCTCCATAATAAATAGTCGCTAAAGTGTCATTTGGATTGATCAGCATATGCGCTGCCTTTCTATACAGATCGGATTAAACAAAAAATAAAACAATAAATAGTACTTTCTTGTATATATTTCGAGGGAATTTGTTGAAAAATGAAGAGAAGCGCCTCCTGCTCTATAAAGCTGGTTTCTAAAGACTGCAGCCACTTGATGCGCCAACAGGATGCGTTTGGGGAAGTTGGATGTTTGCCACTTTACTCTGAGGCCGTGCAGTTAAATATATCCTAACATAAAAGCACTTGCGTTTCAACAGTAATTAAGTATTTTAATTATTTACCGTCATAGATGAGATATAAATTTTTTGTAACACAACAGTGGCTAAAAATTAATTTTTCTAACCCATTCCCCGTTTTATTCAAATTACCTACCACTCATTTACTCTAGGAGGACTAATGGATATTCACAAATCAGATCACCAGGAGCAGTAGTTATGTCTTTTTTTTCTTGGTTCACAAAAATCTAAGTGTTTTACAATATTGCTTCTCATTTTGAAAATATTCCTTTGTGTAAGTTGTGTTTTATTTTTTTTATTTTATTTTTTTTAGATGAATGTATGGATTTTTCAGAATAATTTGGCCTTGTTTGTTAAGCTCCTTTAAATATTTGCTAGTGAAAGATTTGAATTCTGATGTTGAGTTGAAAGAAATACAAATCAATGTCCCCTCTCGCTGCATTTTTGAAACGAGATGAAAAGGCAAATCCTTTCCATCTGAGGTTAATATTTGCTCTGTGGGAAGGAAAACATCTTTTTGCATTCTGCAGGAAATATAATCAGTACCCCAAAGCTGCGTGAGTGTGTTTCTGTTCTTACACTGAACTTGCCACTGTGGAATTACAATACGCTATGAGCTTGGATATTACTAAGTGACCTTGGCTGAGGCTAGAAATGCTTAACTTTTCACTCCTTAAGTGTGTCCCCACTGTTGACTATCTCTGGGGATTCACGGACTGTCAGCGAGTAGCCTGGCTCTGTTTATGAGACCTCACAAATGTCTCAGTTTACCACTTGTTCTGAGCTAATTGCTGTGTTTTAAAAGTGAGAAAAATGCATGTTACCTTAGCAGCCAATCAGTGCCTTTAATTTCCCAAAGAGATGCATGCCTGGCATCCGTCAAGGAGAGAGGAAATAAGGATAAAGATGATGCACCTTAATACATCTGGATAACAAATAAACGATGAGGTTACATTATATACATTAAAACAGATTTGCCCTCATATATTCAACATATTTCAAAGGACAGTCAAAAATATATATTTTTTACATTTTACATCTTTCCTTTGATTCAGGGCTTCATGTTTGTTCTAAGAATGTTTGAATAATTTATGACTGATTGTAAAAGGGCAAGCAAAATGAAGGTTTCCTAAATCCAAAAAGTATAACATTATATTTCAAATGTTGCAATTTTACAGATTTTTAAATTTTTAAGACATTATCACATGCAGAGAAAATTCCTTATACACAGTGAAATACACCTTTAATTTATTGCTGAAAAAGAGTCTCTGACTAAGCAACAAACTTCATCATAATCTCAAGCTGTTGACCAATACTATACTATACTATACTATACTATACTATACTATACTATACTATACTATACTATACTATACTATACTATACTATACTATACTATACTATACTATNCTATACTATACTATACTATACTATACTATACTATACTATACTATACTATACTATACTATACTATACTATACTATACTATACTATACTATATTATACTATACTATACTATACTATAATATATCCACTCACTGTTGATTTAATATTCAAATATGAAATAATTCATTTATTTAATTTCGAGTCATCCTGCTGCCCCCTGATTGAATTTCACCCAAGGTAGTGAGCTGTATTCCCTATAAAAAGTTAATGATTGCAAGCCATATAGCTCGACCATTCCGAAACATTTCAGGCATGCACTGGTAGATTTTAGTCCAGTTTTTTATTTGTAATTTTGTCAACCTAACCATTAAATTGAACCTTTATGAATAATGGCTTTGGAATCTGAGCCTTCCATTTTATAGCTCTTTAAATATTTATCATTCAGTCCTACACTGTCCACTATAATAACACAAACTACCTTGTGAGGTGTAACGTCATAGCGGTAGTGGGTAGTCCATTGATTCAACTTCTTTCGTCACATTTAACAGTTTTTTTGTTTTTTTTTAGTTTTGGAACAGCTTTATTTTTTCTATATTTGTGAGGCCTTACTGCTGAAAATGCTATGTCTGCAAAAAACAGTAAGAGGGTGGTCATGTAACATCCACTTAATGACTCAAGATTGCTAAGCAGAACATTTCATTGTTGCAGGATAATCACTTATATTCACATGACCTGTCAGTGATTTGCTTGTTGGATGATTGCCCACAAAGAAAATGAACATAACTTTGAACTGATAGCTGATTCTGAAATGACCAGCTTCCCTGAAATAAATAGTCATTCTTTACCCCATCTTTCTGTCCATTTCACACATGAATCTATTTTGCATCCTACCCTCTTCATTTATTCATCTAGTGGACTAACTAGCATGTACATTACAAGGGCCATGTAGCAGTAACCCAGATGGCAGACTGGGCTGATTGTGATTTATGTACCAAAAGCAAACGCATTACTGTGGGTTTCTGGAGTTGGTGCCAATCCAGGCAAGCATTATTTTCACACATTTTTATCACCTCACATAAAGAAATACAACAACAAAATAAAAGCTTACATGCATAAAAAAAGCCTTTGTGAGCACACTGTAAAACATATTTTTTCACCTTTTGTTGTTTTTTCTTTCCACCTTTCCTTCTTTTCCTTCTCTCCTTGTCATACACATATACACACTCGCATGCAGCCTCCATGAGAAATCGTTTAGATGAAACAGTGCACTGTTGTGAGACATTGATTACCGTTTACCAAGCTGGCGCATAAATGTAGTGTTAAAGGAGAGATGACTTGGACTGATGCGGCAGAGCAGAAGAAAAGAGAGATGAAATGACACAAGCTGGAAAGAAAAAGAGGGGTGATAGATTACAGAGATGTGGCAGTAAAGATGAAATGTGAGGGGGCAGACCAGAGGACTTTTATGGCTAACCACGAGGGGAGCGATTAGGCCAACTAATTGATCTGGATTTGTGGTGAGGCTACCAGTTCATTCTCATGCTTATCATACACTCTCCCTTCCTCTTTATCTCACACACACACCTATAAACACACATTTTCACGGTCACACTCCTCAAACCTCACACATGCTGTCATGTTGGCGGTCAGAAATGGTCAGCCCTTATAGTCACTTTATTACCACCTAAGGGCAGAAACTGCATCAACCGTATTAGTGCCAGAGCTCTATGATAGAATCACCAGGAGGGAGGAGGGGGAGAGCTGCGGGGGGTGGACAGGATCCATGGTTGATTTTTCCAGGCCTGTTTGTGCTTATTGCAAGGTGAGGGTTACAGGCAACACTTTGATCAAACAATCATCAGTGGCTTTGTTCAGGAAGATGCAAGTTTATGTATGTTTTTTTCAGGCTTTCGTTTTGGATTAAAAACATTTTTAGATATTCCTTTTATGGTGCTGTTTGAAGATTGCAAAATTTTAATGCAGGAGGAGAGGATGCAAGGATGGACTTTTCAATTAACAAATAGTTAAAGTATAGTGTTGTAATTTTTTTTTTTTATTGACCACTAGAGTCAACAGTTTGTTAAAGTAACTATTGCAGCAGCTATTGACATACATGTATTGGTGGATGTTTCTCTCAGACATTTAAAGATATTGAATTATACATATTGTTTGCGAAATAGCTGAAGCTATGGAGGTTTATGTGAACATATTTTTTTAACTCCTACAAATAGTTTTCAGGGGGATTTATGTCTGGACTTTACAAGGCAATAATTGAACCTGATGTATACTACTTTTTTGCAACATTGGTTGTATTTCTTGATGTATTTATCAATTTTGTATTTTGTATATATTCAGTGCTATGTATAATGCTAGTTTTCCATTGCATATACTCTTTGCAAGTTGCTCCAATATTTCACTTCCAGTCTCATCTGACTGGAACACCCTCATTCACAGTTTTGCTTTGTTTCATACAGGCTTTGTGGTAAACTGAACACTTCATTATTTCTGTAAACAATGCCTCTCATCTTCCTTAAATTCCCTAAAGTCAAGTCTTGATGAGTGTGTAACCAGTAGTTTTCCTGTAAGCAGTTGTTCCCACCTGTGGATCTCTTCAGCTCTCTAAAAGTTAGCATAAGCCTTTTGGTTGTTTCTCAGATCTTCTCCTTGGCAGTAGACAGTATTGTTGTGGCATGTTTGTGTTTGTTTTACTGTGTTTTCCATATTTGGATTATGGATCAAGTGTTCCATGAGACGTTTATTGCTTGCTGCGCTGTTTTAAAATCTAATGCTGCTTTAAACCTCTCCAATCTGGAGTCTTTATAATGCTGCTTGTTTACTGATGTCACACAAATGGCTCTAATTACATTGGAAATCAAATAACATGGCGGACTTCATATTTGTAATCAGATGAGAGGGGTACTTCACATGTTCAGGCTTTTATTTGTTAAGTGTTGTAAACGTTTGCTACCTCTTAGAGATTCTATTATTCTGTATTGATCTATCCCAAAATAGATCCCCAACTTAGTTTCCAGTTTTAGGTTAAAACGTGATACGTTTAAGAAAATAAAAAAAGTTAAAAAGATATGAATTATAATTATTTTTTATAATAATTATAAATTATAATTGCATTTTTTTTGTACATTATTTGTATTTTCTTTGTAAAAAATAACATTTACTATTCTTTGTTTAATTCACATTTTTCTGAAACAACAAAAAAAAAAAACTCTATACATGGTTCACTACCAGGAAATATTCTTTTTCTTCAGTGGATATGGAGTGTCAATTGGATGCCCTAATTGTCTTTTGTGTATTTTTTATTTATTTTTTTGTATTTGGAAACAGTCCAAAAGTCTGTCAGAGTACACCCTTCTTATACCCTACAAGTGTGCTTCTGTAAAAGTTCTGAATCTGGAAAGAATAGGAAAGAAGTAAGCAACAAGAGGAGACAAAGAACACAACATACAGGCAGCTGCAGAGTCCATCTGTCCTTTTGACAGAGGAAAATCTGTTATGTGAACATTCTCTGCAGCCATTTCAAGCCAATGGAGCACACTTGTGCATAGATTTCTGGCTAAATGAAATACAGTTTCAACTGCGGATTTGTTCCAAATAGAAAATCATTGAATTTTGAATGAAGTTAAGTGATATAAGTCATAATAACTTGTGAATAGTTAACTGTGAATAGGCTTTAGAAGGTATTTCACAGCAAGTTCTTTTAAAATACTTGTTCTCCTAGAGACAGGATTTATTTTTTTTATCTGTGATGATGTGATCGAGGTGTACAGAATCTACATCCATGCTTCCCCTGCCAGTCTATATCTGTGCCTCCTGCAGTGGAGTAAGAAGAGCAACTGCTTTATAAACAGGCAGTTTTTCACCTCTGTGTCACGGTTCACAAAGACTCTTCCTCTAAGTCGGGCATAACCCCAATGGCAGAGTGATGGTGTATTTCTGCATCAGTGTCAGATTTAGAAAAATGAAGGCTGCCAAGGAAGGGAGAGTCATCCATGTTTTGAGTTTGATATATTTTATATGAATTAAGACACATTAATGCAGTTAGTGAGTTCATATATAGACTTTTATAAAAGCATGAACACAAAGCCACATGCAAACACCATGGTTTTTAGCTGAGATTAAACTATCCAAAAGATTTGAAGTGATGCAGAAAGCAGTGAGCTCTTGTAATTTTTTGTTTGCTCTTCTCAGATTTATACATACAAACCAGTGAGTGCAGGCGCTGGGACCATTTTAATAGTCAAACAGTTTACACTCACTACTAGTGCAATTCATGCTCTGCTCAGCAAGTGGTTGTGATATCAGTATATAGGAGTTTCATTCAGTTTGACGGAAAACGTCAGGGTTTTTTAAGCTTTTGTCTCATTTCTGAGTATTTGCAAGCAGATTAAAGCTCCCCTTTTTTGACTAAAGATACTCATTGATAAGTGTGTTGAAGACAAAATGTATGATGTGTTGTCACTATAAAAGACTTAGATTAAGGTACAGCCTTAACTGAAAGGAGCTTTGTAGTTTAAATTGCTTGTTAATTAGATAATAAGAATTTTAATTGCAAATGGTTATTTTAAGGAGTTACATGGTTCACTTGGAAGAAGGAATTATTTTAACAAAGAGATATAAAAGTTGTATAACTGGAAACACATCTCGATTTTATGAAGGGGAAATCAGATATTTGCTTACAGTTAGAATTCATACAGCAAAAATGTGAGAGTTTTCCACTTTGTTAAAATTAATATACATTTTTTCTTTTTATGCTGACTAAACAGACCAGACTGGCATAAATATTAGTGGTGATGTCTGTATACATCTATCATAGAGTAAACTGGCAACCTACCAAAGATAATTTTCCTTCTCTGTAGCCTGTGGTCTGGGTTAAGATGAGTTTTGGCTCACTCTAACCCTCAGTAGGAGTTAGCAGTTAAGGCTTTGGATAAATGAGCAAATACTATATGACAGGCTGTGGCAAAACCAAGAGCAGATCTGCATTTCAGCCATGGCTTTCCATACGGCTACTGCTACACACACAAACAAGAAGGCAGGTAAGGAAGTGTGTCACTATCCAATATTTGCTATGATTGGTCCGGGTTAGGTTACCTACGTAATTCATGAGGTGCATTGGTGGATCAACATAGAACTGCATTTTATAGAATGCCACCTAAATAATCTCCTTACTTTGGCAGACCACCTGCACATAATAATCCTTCATTATTTAATGTTGTCATGTCACACAAACCTAAGGATAAGGATAGGTAAGCAAAGTTATCTGATGTGGAACTATGCATCATTGTTGGTGCAAAATTTGTTATATTTTTTTTCTTTCTTTTTCCTCTTACAGATGTGTTCAAAACATTGATATTGAGAATTTATATTGTAAATAAAGAGAACCGAACTGACATATATTGTATTATTGTTCATTTTCTGGTGGGGGTCGCCACCAAGGTGTTTATGCTCAGGGCCCGCAAATGGCTAGCAGAACCCCTTATCTTACCTTTTATATAAAAATATGTCATAAGTCTTTTTGCAGCGTCCGTTTCTCCTTGGATGTGCTATTTCTAGCTTTCGGAGTCAGACCCCCATTTCCTTGTGCAGTTGAAGACTCATCAAAGCTCTGGGGTTATCATTCAGCTGCTCTCATTTGAGTACAATGTAGGATGTTGACCTGTGGTTACTTCATTAAATGATAAATATGTTTTATTCATAAATGCAGGAGACAAATCTACATCTCTGTTTTGTGAACAAGCTTCAACAAAAAGCTGTTTATGTTTTGAGTTTTGGGACATATGTGCTCTGCCCTCAAGCAAACATGAGTTGTATCATCATGAGGTGATAGCACTTTTTGGTTTAACTAGGTTATTAGTTCTTAGGTTGCTATAACTGCAACAGAGTTAAATAAATCGAAATGTGTTTGAAGTGTCTCTGCTGGAAAGAAGTGAAATTGAAGAAGAAAATTTATATTTTTTTTTAACAAAAGATTTTTCAAATGAAATACTCCATAAAATACATTAACATAAAAAACCTTGCCAGATCAGTCAATGTCCCTCACTCCACAGAGGACGGAGAGAAGAGCCGCATGTTGTGGCTTGATAGCCCGTGTTAGCCACCCCTGTTCTATTTTATTTGCATTAAATAATGTCTTGAACAGATATGAGAGGCTTATCTCCAAGACCTATTATGGGAGAGTGTTGGCCTGGTTCAATCCCCTCACCCTCCACTCGGGGTTCGCGAGCAAGACCCTTAACCCCACACTGCTCCCCGGGCGCCGCACAGTGGCCGCCCACTGCTCCCCAGGGGGATTGGTTAAATGCAGAAATAAATTTCTCGAAAGTGAGACCAATAAAGTCCATCCTCACTGTATGGCAATAAAAAGTCTCTTGATGTCTCTTGATGTCTCTTGATGTCTCTTGATGAAGTGGCAGATGTTCTCCTGATGGATCTTCTTGTACACCTGGATTGAAAGCATTAGTCCACTCCTCAACAGGCCGTGATGGAATGTTTTGTTGGTGAGGGGAACAAGACATAATGTCTAAGATCTGCTCAATTGAATTCAGGCATATGACTTGGCAGGGCATTGCACAGCAGCTATGCCTCCATCATAAAGGGACTGCTGACATAATTCAGGTGTACAGTTTGAGGCTTAGCGTTTTCATGCATCAAAAGGAACCCAGGATCCACAGCCCCAACCCACAATGGTCTGAGGATTTCATTCCATTATCTGCTGGTTAGGGTACCTCTGACTAGCATATGGAGGATTGCAGAGTGTTCCAAAGAAATATGATTCTGCATTGTACATAACTACACTGATAGTGCCAAATAACCTTATCTACTCTAACTATAGGATTTAAGAAGAAGGAATATTTTAAGCTTTGACTTAAAGGTAGTCAGGGCCTCGCAGGCTGAAACTTAACTAACTCATGCTCCTTCTAAAACCTACAAAACTGACCAAAACATTAGCCAGAATGTATTAGAATGGAAAGGTTGTCTGTGGTCACCACCTGCAGAACCACTGCTTTATTGGGGTTGTCTTGCTAATTGCCTCCCATTCCCACCTGTTGTCTGTTCGATTTGCACAACAGCAGGAGAAATTGATTTACATCACTGTGGGTTCTTTACTGGACAAGTTTGACTGAGTTGGAGGCTTGTTGAGTTGCCCCCTTAATTTTTTTGAGTAATCCTAAAAGGCAGTATTTCCTCTTTTTTTCTCCACTTTGAATGCCGATGCCATTAACAAAGCATTCAGTGTCACCTGACATTTTTATTTTTGCTGTCATAAGATATCTAAATAACAAAAAATAAACAAACACAAAAAACAATAAATCAACTGACCTGATATTGCTGTTTAACTTTGCACCTCTATAACCATTATTGTTTTACATAAGGCATTACCCTCTAAGTAAGTCTTTAAGTCTCTCTGTTGCCCTTCCTTCCTTCCTTCCTTCCTTCCTTCCTTCCTTCCTTGCTTATTCTGTCAGGATCATGGAGGTGTCGGTGCCTATCTCCAATGGTCTATAGGTGGGGCGGCAGGGTACAGGTCCCCAGTCTGTCGCAGGGCCTCATCGTGACATTTAGAGCATAATTGTTGTAGCCCTTAGAGATATTTTACATTGTTTACATATGTATTTTCTACATTTAGCCTCCCACATATACAAAACAAGCATGAGCTTCCATGGCAACTATTTGTGACCACTTGCTCGGAAAATAGTTAAGTAGGGTAGTTCAACCGAGATAGGACATCCATTAAAAAAGATTATACTTGATAAAATCTGACAGTTCTGTCATATCCAAACTGAAAAAGAGCAAGAGGTGTGTGGTAAGTGGGAGTTTTAAGAAATGTGTTTGCAGACTGCATCGATATGATTTCCTTCAGGCAAAGTAATAACACTTATTACAGCCCTTTTAGGGACTCCTTCTGAGGGAAACCAAGTTGTTTTCCAAGTCTGATATGTTATGTACCTCACATTGACAGATGGAGATGGGATTTCTAAATAATTGTGTTTCATGATAGTCAACTAATGGAGCTAGAGACAGTTTTTTCGCCTTTAGGAAAATTATGCCACTTTAAAATATATGTTGCTGAAATCACTCGTTTGAATTTTTACTGGAATATTATTCTTTGAAAACTAAAAGCTTTAGGTATAAGTTCATTAGTTGGTTTTAGAAAATGCTTTCTGAAGCTGTTTTCTTGTACGATCATCAACAACCTTTCATAAACAGACTCCAAAAAGGATGTACTTTTAAAGTTTTATGGGTTACCTAAATAATGTATTACAGACTCTTGGGAGACTATCTACGCTTTAACTTAGCTTTTTAATAGTATTAGCATTTAAAACAGCCTTACACTCTTGCCTGAACAAAATACAAGCACTAGCAAGCAAACATGTAAGATCCACAAGCATAGGCAGACATATATACAGTCATGTAAGCTGTGTTAATTTATATAAAAACATTTTAAAATTTCACTTTGAGGGGGGACTGTTTAGTTTGTAGAGTAAAACATTCATTGGTCAAAAGATCCTGATGAAATCTGTTAAAGAAAATGATTTGTTATTATGACTCCTTGTAAGATGCTTACTGTGCTCCAGGGTCACAAAGCATTGCTGCTCTGGGATGATTATCATCAATAGTTCATCAATTAAGCTGTCAACTTGAGGACTTAAGTCCCCAGCTTCATATCCAAGATAGATAGCCACTAATACAAAGTTCTGACTCATTTTCTTCATTTCAAATTGAAAAAAGCAAAAGAACTGCAATAAGTCCTAATGTAACACAATTCAATAATAGCCCAATAGATGGAATAAAATGCGTTATTATCAAGAAGTGAAAGGACATCTCTCAATAGCAATGGATTTCTTGGAATCAGACCATGTGTTACTTCTGTAAAACTCACATTTTGCCATTTTACTGCCTTGTAAGTAATTTAGCCAGGAGTCTACTGTATGATTTGTAAGTTAGCTGAATAACAGTATTGTTAAACATGTAGATTAAACATAGTATATAGAAAAGAATATTGATATGTTTGTGTATTTTTCTTTCAGGGCAATCTTAATTAAATTTTCTGAAACAGCTTATCAGCCATTTTAAGATAAACTTATTAAATTGGAATTTTGGAAATATTTTTTAATGGTTCTTTGATATAAAAGCAACAGTGAGCTTACTTATCTGCTTTCTCTCTCTTGTCTCTTCCTTATTTTTTGACAAGCCTGGTAGCCTTCTCCTGAGCTCTTAATCTTTCCCAATTTCATCTTTGACATTTCTCAGAATTCTTACCTAATTCTCCCTTTTTTTCTGACTATCAGTATCGGTGATGCAAAATGTCTGAGCTGAGCTGTTGGAGTTGAAGCTTTTGAAATAGATGAAATATATTGTGAAGCTCTGTTCAGTTATTCTTCCAGTGAGTGTTATTCTCCTTGTTTATGAGGGTATAGATTCATATTTTATTTTAATCTTGTAGCCTAATTTATGTTTGGCTCTGCTGAACTTTAACTCTATTAAAACTCAATTGATGCAGAAATATTCACTGTTTTTAGCTCCCTTGTTTCTTTTTTTTTCTGTATTCCATTGGGAATTGTTAACCCTTTGTGTGTTTGATGACCACTGGTACATTAAATAACGGTGCAATATTAAGATTCTTTAGCTGCCAACTTTGAACTAATGCTTCACTGCTGAATGTCTTTTCTATTACTCCTTTAATGGCTGGAAACCATTTAGAAAAAAAACACCAGTTTTATCATTTTAATTTCTTCTAAAGCACCAGAGATAACAGAATGCCCACTCACCCTTATTGAGAATTGTAAAATGTCAAATTTGTATAAATCAACAGTGATAAATCTTAACTAATAATTTAAGCTATTACAGCAATTTCAAAGAAGATATTGAGAACATCACAAGTAAAAACTATGTATAATGCATAAAAAAGCATTTCTAGGAACTGGATCTCAATTAGTTGATCACTTTTCTGTCATTTAGGTCTAGTCCACATAAAGACAAATAAAAAATACTTTCATAAACAGATTAGAAAAAAGTTGGGGCCTAACCAGCATATGGAGCACTACTGAATATGCTGTAGTACACATGCCGGGCCCTTTGTGTTGTGACACTGCCGCAGAATCACGCCCAAACTACTAAGAAAAACTCTGGACATGTGTAGAAGGCTTATATGAATCAAACCCAGCAACGTGGTGTTAAAGAGGCACATGCATTACAGAGGTAGGCTGCAAAAACAAAATATTAGACAGCTAAGTAGAGAAATTGCTTCACTTTTAAACATAATTCATCCAACTTAAGGAGACCAAGATTTCCAATGCTATTATTGAAAAATATGATCTTCTCACTGATTTTTATTTCAAGCATGTTATCATTCAAATGCAGCCTCAGGGTTTAAAGTTTGAAATGCAATCATAGGTTATGTTAAGCTTGTTGATGATTTCCTTAACACATAAGCGCATTGATATTTTATGATTATGGCATGCCTTATCAGCCATTAAGGCAAACCTCAAATGGCATTTCAGTGTTATAAAAGCTTGGAATAACAGTTTTATTTATGAATAGACCTTTTGTCCTTTATACATTATGTTAAAAGACACTGCAAATGTGCTAAATGAGGTGAAATGTCAGTTATGAGATGTTAAGTGCAATACACAGTTCATGTGTTTTCTTTTTTGAATACAGAAATCTGGACCCCATACCGACATGATGTGGGCGCATGACTCTAAAAACACAAGTCATAACTATACCGGCTGAATGTAGTTTATTCAGTGAAAGGGTTTTCTGGTTTTTGCCTTTTGTTGACACATTGGTGAATTTGCCTAGCTTGCATTATCTGTCACAGAAAAATGTATGGTATGAAGATGTCATGTCTGTTTTTATGTTGCACAGCTGCCTGCACACATATCAGTAATCCGGGCATGCACAGGGATTTGTACTGATAATACACATCTTTGCAAAGATTAAACTACTATCCGTGCATGTGGGACGGATGTCATGGATGCATGTAGCCGTGCATGCTAGACTTACTACACTTCTAGGCCTCTGTCTGCCTTTTCTTCTTAGCAGCATAATGGGCTTTGTAAGATAATACCCAAGAGACTACAATACTTCTGAGCTAGGGGATTGGGAAGCCGTCCCAGTTCGCAGCCCTGCCTTGGATCACAGCATGAGCTATGATTGGAAAATCAGTGAAACCTGAATTTACCTAAAATGATATTAACCGATGACATTTTTGTCTTTTCATTACCCATGCATGTCCTTTCATTTCAGTATCTTTGTTTACAGTATAATAAGCATTTTACTCTATCCTTGTTGTAATTTGCTGCTACCAATGACAGATTCATAACTTATCCTCTACAAAGCTGTTTTTGAGTTTTACTTTTAGTTTTTCTCCACCCTCCACTGTTGTCAAAGTATAGCATAAGTATTTGTTAAACAGTTTAATGTGGCAAACTGAAAAGGTGAGTTTAATTTTGTTTACTGTTTGAAGCTTAATTAGAACAATGCTTTTCAGGTGAAATTAGTTACCATATATTCCATACATACGCAAAAATATTGCTTGTAGTTTAGAAAACAGTATTCCATATACATGTGCTGTTTCAATCCACCAACAAGAGACCTTTACTACAGAATACAGGCATGAGCGGTTGTATTTTATGGTTGTTGTTCTTTTTACAATTATTTCTGAAAAGTGAAATGTATATATATTTTATAACTGGCTAAGCACCAATTCAAGTTCTTTTCACTATTTTACTACTCATAACAAGAAATGAGAGTTTTTATTTGAAAATAGCACTTTATATTGCACAAGTATTCAATATTATCTTGCCTTCTAATGACAGAAAAACTTCATAAGGAATAGGCTTGTTTTTTCTAGGTTTTGAATAGTGCAACAGTGGCATGAAACTGAGGAAAAAAGCATTGCTCATGTCAGAATTTATCATTTTTTTGTGCCACTTCCTGTTTTATTCTTGAATATGCAAATATAATGTTGCATATCTGAACAACACAAACAAAAAAACAAAAATTCATTGTATCTACTCCTGGCACTGGCAGGCCAATTGACAAAGATAATTTAGCATGAAACCAAAACCAGGGTTTATTTAGAAACAAAAAGAGGAAAGGCTTTCAAGTCATCTGGATAGAAATACAAACCAGAGCAAATGAAAACTGCACTTATACAAATAATTCCTCCTATGCAGAAAAAGGAAACCATAAATCTTTTGAAAACAAATGACAAGTTTAATGGACATCAGAGTAAAGAAATATTAACTTGTGTTCAGTTCTAGTCCCTGGCCTCAACAAGATTTCTTTCTATAAATTTAGTTAGAATTTAAAGATACTTTATTAATCCCAACTCAAACTATTGTACAAAATGCAAAGGTTAAATAAAAGTGCTGAGATTTAGGCTGTTTCCAAGATTTAACAGAGGACAAACACAATGTAACAAATGGCTTCAAGAGGCATTACGGAGTTTTTTTTTAATGATACTGCCACCTGTGGCTAAAAAAACAGAACTGCAGCATTGTTCTGCACATTCTCTTATATCCCTTTCCTAATGGCCGAAAACCTGTTTAAACCCGGGACATTTGGCTTTTAGTGGCAGTGGGAACAGCTACTGTAAGTGACAAGTGTCTACGTAATCTGGTCAAACGACTTTGCAAGCGACCCGTGTTAAAATCGCCTCAGCTGCGATCGACATACAAGACCCGAGTCGACCCGCTAAATTACGTGACACCATTGACCGCAACTTATGGATGTCAATAATCGCGCCAGTAGCTTCTGATTTAACAAACCAAAACAACTCTGTTTACTTTTGATAAACATGGTGCAGCGCTGCAAAGAGGGATTCGGATGGATAAATTAGCAAAATAATAAAGAACACTGACTACACTCTGGTCCATGTTTCTCTCCATTATTTACTTCCCTGATTTCCGTCGCACAGTCAGCATCATCAATGCTTACTCACCCAGCATGATACCTTCATCAGACACGCAGTGGTGGGGGATATTGGCCACGGATCTTGCTAGCAGGGGGAGGGACTTGCTTTTTTTTCTTGTTTTTTACTTTTTTACCTTAGTTGGAGTTTCCATTATTGTCTGAGCTGGCTTGATGCCGATTGCTTCTGAGTATCCAGAAAAACCCTCTTAAATATAACTCTTCGATTGCTTGCTTGGGCAGACCCAGAAAAGTAAGCTGCATGCTCATAGAAACCTTGGCTTTGAACTACTGAGGTGACAGTCTGCTCATATAAACAATGTTTTAGTCCTAAATAAATAGGCAAAATTAAAATATATTTTTTATTAAAAACTTTAATAATTTCTCTTTAACAAAAATTGTTAGAAGTCACTTCAAAACAAACATTCATTAAAGGAACAAATGTAAGAACTGTTCCAAGTTTCTCAGAATTGTGGAGTGCAATGGATTCAGTATGAGTCTCCAAAATTCATCCTCAGTTTTAAAGACCAAGACACAGAGAGGAAAAACTCCAGAGAAAACAGGAAACAAAGATGAGGTTTTTATTAACCAAAAGACAGCAGTGAAGTTAAAATAAGGGATTCTGTCAAACTTAGAAATAAATTCTTTTCCTGTCCAGCTGGTGTTCGGGAATGCTGATGGCTTATGGGTTTTTTAGAATTCAGTGTTTTGAAAAACCAATAGAACCGCTATAAAGATAACATGATTGTTTTGAGCTTAAAAAAGTTTGGCTCTTAGCACTTAAACAATTAATGTTTTGAAACAAAATGGCAATGACTTGTATCTTGAATAAATATTTTTGACTTAAATACTAGATATTTTTCTTTAAAAATACTAACTTTAAATTTTTTTTGTTAATTGCACTTATTCAGTTTGACTTTTTTTTAGTGGATTTCATTTTGTTATTGATCATTTTATTTATAACCAGATGTATATCAAAATGAACAGTGAGATTAAATACATAAATTAATGAATGGATAAATAATTAAATAAATGAATAACTTTAAAGACTTAGGCTTATGGTCATAATAGGAGCATCAATTATGGCTCTAGCAGTGAAGTGTATCAGCTCTCTTGGTAATTGCTTTGGTGTGGGAGACACTGTGTTGTGGAATAGATTGAAATGGATAGCATAATTCACTTTCTGAGGAATGCACTGTTTATCAGAGATCTATCAATTGAGATGGGGGTATTGCACTGTAACTTCACAGTACCTGGACTTATTTATTGCTACGGCTCCATGCATCTGGAAGGTCTGTAATGGAACTGATAAACGGAGCAATTATGCTCAGAGCTGTTTTAGCTTGTATTGATAGGACATTTGCCAGTAAAACATACAGTCTTGCCCACATTTTAAATGACAGGCTGTAGTTCACGGGATTCCACTTCCCATGCCAGGTTGCTTATGCAACTAATTAGGATTCTGAGAAAGAAAAAAAGGTGTGATTTCAAACCTCCAGTTACCCAGTCAGAATTTTTTCCTTTGTACTTTTACTTAAAAAAAAATACACTGTATTAGTTTATTTTTAAATAATTAATTGATCCTATCATACGTATACTGATTACCATCCACACCTATTGATGACAGTAGTGAAAAACACATCCACATCAATGGGTAGGGAGGTTGATCAATAAGTCCCACAAATTTACCATGTCAGTCAGTCAGTCAGTCAGTCAGTTAGTCAGAAATGTCTTAATTTCTTTTCATATTTTAAAAGGGTTGATCACATCTCTTTTTAGCTTAAGCATACCACAGATTTTATACTGTTATTAAAAAGTAACTAATGGTGGTATACTAACAGCAGAACCCCAACTTTTAACTAACTTTTAACTTCCTATCAGACCTAACTTAACTTTAACTTGAAGCAAAAACTTATATTTTACTACTTTGAATTGTTAATAAAATAATCAATTGCATTCTTGTCATACAGAATCATTAAAGAATACTGATGGGGGCATTTGGATTTCTATGGCATTTCGTGCCACTGACCCGAACATGCAGTGAGCCCGATGTACAGCTTTTAAACTCACACCCCCTCCTTTAAAACCTGTCACACACAACACTGAAAAATTATGCTCCACAACTTGTGGTCTCTTGCTTCAATACTTTACTTCACATGCTCAACAATGTTTCTCATTTGCTTGTTATGCTGTTTGCTTATTAACTTTTCCCCGGTGCTAGATGTGCTATCTATCACGTCATGACAAATTTTGTCCGAAAAGTGCACTTTTCTGTCATTTTCAGCCTAAACTTTTCAGTGGCTGAATTTTTCGCTTCCTTAATATATGCATTTGTACGTAGGTATATATTGCATGTGTTGTACGTACGTACGTACGTATGTATTTACGTACGTATGTATGCATTTATGTATGTATTCAAAATCAATTACATGATTTTGATTTTTTTATAATTTTTATTTGTTATTGTTTGTCAATTGAAATTTAGTTTACTGACATACATTTTTTCTGTCTTTTTTAAAAATGGTATATAAAACGGTATATAAACTTTTAAGCACAACAGTGTCAGGATACACTATGTTACAGTATACAGTACACCTTTTTTTTGCATACTTAATGGTTCTCTATCCATCTAAGAATGAAGGATTAACACTTTATATTTTGACCTTAGGTCTCTAGTGAAATAGTGTTCTTCTTAGTTTCCTGGCACTGATGTCTAATTTAGGCAAGGTCAGGTGGGCATAGCTATAAAATATTAAATAGTACTGAGTATGGAGCTATTTCAGAAAGATAACACTGGTTGCTTTATTCATAAGAAAACCAGTTTTGTTTTTGTGGTATGATGCTGCTCCTGTTTGAACACCAAACTGGGTCCAGGTTTCGACTGTCTTGCATTTTTATTTTAATCAAAGTTAAATAATTTATTAGATAGTTCTCTAGTTTGATTATTCTAATGTGTGCAAAGCACTGCGGCCACTGTAAGCAAGACAGAATCTTTATATAAAACTACCACCACAGTTGTTGAATGTTTATGCAGTGTCCTTAGGTTTGTAAACATTGCTTTGAATTACCTTGAGCCACCTTAATTGTTGTTTAATTAGCTGGCCACAGGCAACTTATAGTATAATGAAGCATTGTGATGTTTGTTTAAACAAGCCTTTAAGGTTATGGATAAAAAGCTAAGATTCTACCTTTGGTGTTAAATGCATAAGTATGCATTCTAAGCGAGATATCTCCATCTCTTCTCTCAGAGGTCATCACTAAAGGCTCTTTCCTCCTGAGAATAAAGGGTTAACGTGTGTTTTTCAAACATGGTCACACAGCATACAACCGACATTTGGCTCCCTTCCCTTAGGCACAAAAAAAGCTGGTTCTAACCCCTAGCTGGCAGGCTGTGTGGCCTCTGTTCCCCCATGCCTGCATGTCTTGTGACACCATCGCGCTGGGTTAGCGTTGATGATGTCACTAGTGCAACAAAAATCAGGAAAATAAACAATGGAGAGAAGTATGTAAGGAAGCCAGGGCATAGTAAGAGTGCTTTATTGTTTCACTCTTTTATCTTTCCGAATCCCTCTCACCAGAGCTCTGCCAAATGTATTAAATGTAAACAGAATTGTTTCGGCTTCTAAGATCAGAAGAATCTGGATGCAGTGTGTTGACGTCCATATGTTGCGCTCAATGCTATCAAGCACAATATGTGACAAGTGAATTTCTCCGCTGTGAGATCAATAAAGCTCATCTAATCTAATCTAATCTAATCTAATCTAATCTAATCTAATCTAATCTAATCTAATGAGATATACACTTGCAAATATTAGGGATGGACACCAAACCTGGTATCAAAGCGGGCTTGGTGTCAAAACGGGCCCTTATCTTCAAGATGGCTCTAAAATAATGTTATGAGATCATCCAGTGTGTGTTTTGTTACAATCTGGTCAAACAAACAAACAAAAAAAAAACAGTAACTCACCAATGTAGCAGGTAGAATCCCTGCTCCACCTCTCTCTCCACTCACCTTGTTTATTTTCATTTTATTTATTTTTCTTTTAGTTTGATTATTTTTTTTGCCTTTTTTTTTTACAAATTTATGTAGACAGACCGGAAATGGGATTAGAAAGAGGAAAACATGTGGCAAGATGAACAAGCTGCATCAAGGACCACAGCACAACATGAGTCACACACTCTTCCCTTCTATGGTTATATATTTTTTTCTCCATCAAAATGAGTCCATAGAGTATCACCATTGCTTCCTCCATGAAGGCCCTGTCTATTTACTCTGAATTCAGGGTTGATTTTGAGAGTTTTTTTTTTAAGTTTTCCCGTCTGACATCTGATTCTTTCTAAATGAAATCTATTCATGTGTAGTGAGTTGTGCTTGCTGTATTGCTGTACACCACGCACTGTAGGACTAAACCCATTTTATCTCAGATTTTATTGTCATAGGTGTTCCAGAGACCATAAAGTATCTGAGCAGAACTGCTTCGCCGACACAGTGCTTTACGTGTGCAGCACACACTGCAGCTTGTTTATTTCTTTGGAGCTGTGGATTTTTCTGAAAACAGCAAGTCATCCTGGACCCCATTTATGAGTACAGTAAGTTATTTGCTTTCTTTTAATTTCCATCATCTTTACCTTATAATGATAATAATAATAATTGAACTTTATTATTCTTACACTGGAGAAATTTACCTCTGTATTGAACCCATTCCCTTGGGGACCAGAGAGCTGCCATTGTATGGTTCCCATGGAGCATAGTGGGGTTAAGCGTCTTGCTCAGGGACCCAGAGTGCAGGCTGTAGAGATTAAATCGGATACTTGCAACTTTCTTAGAGCACAAGCGCACTGCTCTTACCCCTAAGCCAACACTCCCATGTCAATTATATGTCAATTGCAGTCAGAGTCACAAATTACACAGTTTTTTATGGTATTTTAATTTCTTTGAAGTAATCAGAAATGTCACCCTCAATCCAAGCAACTTTGGTGTCCATCCAACAAGCAATTGTAAAGTTACAAATGTTTAAATGAAAAAAAAAAAAAATGAGTGAACCCCTATTGTGCTATTTTGGCAGTTTGACAAAATTTTAGAAATTTGGATTTATTCTTAAAATGTAAAATTTGGAATGCTATTAGATATTTGGTTACAAGTATTAAATGAATTTAAATCATTTTGGCTATCTGTGTGCTTTTTGGCATGGCGTAGGAGTCAGTGGATATTAGCATAAAGTAGATATTCTTTTAGGGGAGACTCAGATGAAGATCTGGACATACTACAAGTATGTCTTAGAGTTAGTTAGTCTCAGAGTTAGTCAGCTACAAGCTTATCATTGTTTTAAAAAACTCCAGCCCTCTTGAAAGAGGATGCTCACACTTAAAGGCAGACTATTGAATATTATTATCAGAAGACCCCTGTCTTAAATTATTTAAATACTTAAAATGTTTGTCTGTTTTAATCTTTCTAATTACTTATAAAAAAAAATCTAATTGAAAGACTTGGAAAATTTTCCTTTTAAGGAATATATTGTATTTTCTATGTTCCTTATATTAAATTCCTTATCCTATATTAGATTATTGATGTATGAATAAATTTCTAATCAGGATTCATTAAGACAAGTCATTCATCACCCGCTACTTTAAAATGTTTTTCTGTTACTTGTATCCTGGCTCTGGAAACCTTTATGAATCATTGCTTGTTAATGGAATATTGACTATTCTAGTCACAGCTGTAGAGAGGGAAGAGGGCAGCTGAAAGTCCCAGGAAGACCCAGGCCCGTGGTAGATCCATTATTCATGGTTCACTATGGGCTTGTAGTGAACAGTGACACCAGACCTGCCTAAATCAAACAAGGCCAGAGAGTTTAATGCCCCCTGGGAAATGTCATGTTCAGGTAAAGGTGGGGGTGGTAGACTTTAGCAGGGGAGAACAATAGAGTGTTGTTGGGGATGGAAAGGGCTGGGGGGATTTTAATTCTATTAGAGTGCCTTATTTTCTTTGATTAAGTAATTCCTTTTTTGTTTATTTTGATGGGTTCAAGTCGAGTTATAAGGAGTAGTGTGTTCTTAGTAAATAGTATTAAGGTGTCAGAACTCTCACTATGGATGTAAATGTTAAAATAAAAGAAGAAAAATACAAGACCACATGTGTTCCTTTTATCCATTCAGCCCATTAGATTGAAAGTGACAGTGAAATGGAGCCTTGGCGGAAGTTCAACTCAAGAAACTGATTGCTTGCCTACATCCACCTACAACACAGCCAATCAGCTTTTAACGACACCTCAACGAAAGCCAATCAGCATGCAAAGTTCATCTTAAAAGGTCTCCGATCTGCAACTGCTACCTAGTGCACAGGCGGTGTTTGTGCTGTATGACTTTATTCAGAGGACCCTGTTTCAACCCAACTCCAGCCCCTCCTCCACCATCGTAGCTCAACTTTATCTAAGTTTCATTACTCCCAGACTCTTACTACATTCCACATCTCATTTCAACCAGTCTGGCAGAAGACTGCCATGTTGAGCACAAATGTGCCAAATGTAGCCAAAAACAGAGGTCACAGGTCTGCCTAGCACACTGTCCACTAAAAATGTTATGGAACAAATGTCATGTGCACATGTGCCAAATGTTGCCTAAAGCTCTCTAGAAATAGCAAGATATCATATAATATCACTGTTATCATTCAGAAATTGTTTTAGAGGGTATACATAAATCCAGCTCCTCATAACACATTTGTTGGGTCATCCAGGGTCCAGTTGATATAATGCTACCTCGGGACGTTAGCATGAGGAGGGGGGTTTGCTGAGACAGAACTTTCGGATTACTCCAAGAAAAGAAACAGCACAAAATAACCATCTCATTCATGACTCTAACTTTATTTAAAGTATGTAAAGTAAAGATGCTGGAAATAAACAAGTGAAATACTTATAAACTGGGTCCACTATGAGCTACTGTTCCTCCTCAAAATCTGAGCATCAGTCTGAAAAAATTCTGTATTTCACCATCACTGGCCCTCAGAATTTCCTCCAAAGCCTCCTGTATGGGTAATTTCACAACTACAGCTGTTTTAAAAAAAAAAAGTATCATTTTCAACAAATGAACAAGCCATCTGCATCTGCTGCATGCTTAAAGCACTGTCTTTGCCCAAATAATTCTGCTTAGATTTTTTATAGTTGCTGATATGCATGGAAATGATGTCACTAGGACACATCAGAGAAAGAAAAGTTATATATTGTTGGAAAACTGAAAGTCTCTATTTTTCAAATATACCAGACATGTTGCAGCGGGGCGGAGCTTGTTTGCGTAGTGAAGCATTATTATGAGAGAGCCAGAAATTTCTGATGGGTATTGAAATGGCACCATCTATGTTTAAAGTAAAAAAAAACAAAAAACAATTGACTTGATTTACAAAATTTAAAGCCTCTTTCTTAAACAGGATTCAGAGAAAAAGGGTTTTTTTCATGATTAAGCTGTAAAAAAAAAGAAGAAAAAAGATAAAGCTCTGCCCTTAGAGGCCCATGCTGATACAGGTACTGTATGCCTTGGTTTAAGAGTTTAAGCATGTATCTCCATAATTTCAATATAGTAAATGCTGCTTTTTATCAGTTTTCAAACTAATGCAAGGCCACTAACATTAGTTTTTTCACCAGCTGAAGTTGATTGAAATAAAAAATTTGATAAATGTTGAATGTGGCAAATCAAATGGAAACAAGCTGAAAAGGATGAATTATTGGACAGCAAACTGAACGGACAGCAAACTGAACATGATAGAACCACAAGGCAAATGTGTTATGAAAAGTATAGGACAAGCATTTAAAAATGTTTATATTAATCAGAGACATGACTTGCACTTTAAGAAAGACTTCAGACTTTTGCTAGTATTGCATTTAAAATCCTTGATGCTTGAATTGCACAGCTAGTTTAACAATTTTAGACCTGCTGTGAGCCTGGGGAAACACAGTTTGTGAACCTCCTGGTTATGAATTTGGAAGTACTTTGATTGTTGTGGAAGTACTTTGATTTTTTTCCCCCATGTACAATCTAGTAAATTGTACGTGGGAAAAAAATAAATAAATTCTTCATATTTATTTTCCTTGCCAGTATCTGTTTTATTACTGAAGTTTCAACTCTTTAGTAGTTTATTCTCCTAAAACAAATGTTTACTTTGATTACAAGAACCTGAGCTTTGTTTTTACTTGTCTGGTCTTCCTTGACTAATTGTGGATGATAACTAAAATGTAAAGTCACTCCACTGCAAGACAATACTCATTCTGTTTTAAGATGTGGATGCTAATGAACATAGGGACTGTTTTGCTGTGTATGTACATGATGTGCTACTAATTTCCAAAAGACAAAGAGGCCCTGAGGTCGTTGGTAATTACCCAGAGAGATGTGAAGTTCTTGGGCTGCATGTTTATCTCCTTTGCTTTATGCATCCCATGGGTAGCTGCTTACTTATTTATTGAAAACCCAAGTAATATGATGCATATTTTTATCCTTCGAAGAGATGAAGTAGTTTTTTAAAGCAGTTATTGTGATATCTTTAAAGCTATTCACTCATAAGCAGTCACTGAAATCAGTGAAACATATGTGTAAATATATATATAT
>NW_015150758.1:407952-430138 GCF_000732505.1 Cyprinodon variegatus
TATATATATATATATATATATATATATATATATATACATACACACCCTAAGGGGGATATAGCCAAGCACGTTTCATCTATGCTGCAGTCAGTCACTTTGAACCTGTCACAGGTATGTTGCTCTATAAATATAGGAACTTTTATTGAGGATTTACAGGGAGGAAACGAATCAAAGTCCTATAAACTACCTATAATATACATTTATTTTAAATTGTTTCATATTCTATGGAGCTAAAATTCAAGATAAAACAGTAGTCTAAGAACAGAATGGAAAATAGCCTGCATTCTTGTCAAATTGGAAAGAATCTGTTTATTTTCAAATGCAAAGTTGTCTGTAATATTAGGATTTGAAAACACATGTTCATCTAAAGAATGTAAATTTCTTCAAACTTTGATATGTGGATGGAGAAACCAGAACACAGCTGCCCTTGTGTCTGCTATGACTGTGAATGTTCACATCAAAGAATGTGTAAATATTTAAGTTATTGAACTTTTCTTTTATTTCCTTTCCTGCATTTTCCTTTCCTTTTCTTCTCTTTCCTTTCCTTTTATTTCTTCAGCCCCCTCCTTCAGTCTGTTGCAAGGTCAGATTAGTGCATTTGACAAACCACTGAGCAAGAAAGGGCATTAATAGCTACTCAGAGCAGAGAGCTGTCATGGGAATCCTTGTTTTGGCAAAATTACACATCTTCAAAACCTACAAGGCGGTTTGCAGGCATAACAGATTTTTTCAATACACTTTTTTCTAAACAGGCAGTTGGCTAAATTTGAACAGAAAAGGGCTGGAGAGATGTTAGTTTTAGCTGTTAAGACAAAACAAGCTGAGGAGTTGATGTTAGATGTTTCTGTTCACATAATGCAAGACTGAAGGAAGGCCCATGATTCTAAAACCGTATGTCCATAAGACCAGTTTACTGTGTGTGTCAATTTAAGAGTGTAGCTGTGCGACCTTCCTGAAGCAAATTACAGCAAATTTATATAAATAACAAAATGCATTTGATTCATGTGTGCCTCAGTGGGCATGCACTTATGGTGATATTTGTTTATTTCTAGCTGTTCAATTTGAGATACTGGTTTGCAAATTCTCCAGTGATTAATTTGCATAAACTTTTGCAGGTTCGATTTCTCTTGACAAATGACCACAAAATACTGCAATGTTTACAAGTCTACAGGCATACTGTGTTTTGACAGCTCTATAAACTTCTGCATGTTTTTCTCTGGTGGTTTAAAGAAGCATAGACACTAACAAGCTTGTGAAAAATAAATTATGCTCCTGTTTTTATAGAAAATAAACCATTAGTAACATTATTTTAAAGAGTTTTTTTTTAATGCATGACCTATTTAGGGGTGTTTTGCTTTAAAACTTGCAGATTTCTACAAATGAAAACACTGCTCAGATTCTCTGCCTTTTTTATTTTCAGACAAGCTTGTGAAATTTTAATTTCTATTCAGACTGGCTTATTCTGTCAAAAGAAAATAATGCATAAACCCTTAGAATATATAGAATACCCTTTTTCTCATTGTGACTAGTATATTTCACTGCATTGGGAAATCCAATTCTTTATCAAAAGAAATGAAAGCAAAGAACAGAAGCATCTCTTAAGATAAACAAAAATTCAGATTGCACAATATCTGTGATTACATATCCCTTTATATTCTGGCTGTTGTGGGTTTAGCCATTGCTGTTGAATAGAAACTTATGCCATTTCTTTTTAGCACTTTATACTTTTTATTTCAAGGCTACCTATTTCTTGTTTCGTTGGGAGTAGTCAGATAACCAAAAATAGAATTCCTATAGTGTTATTGTTTTTACTGATGATAAATATGTATTCACTCTAAGAACTGTAAATCCCTCTTTCCACCCCTAGCATTCAAAGGAAAAGATGGTACTCTTAATGCTTTAGCAGAAATACACCTACTCCCAGTCAGAAACAATAAATCAGAGCCAGTCAGTCTTAGCAGTATCAATTAGGCCCGTGTACGTCATACTAAGGGAACACCTATTAAACACATGTGAGAGCATGCACCAGCCCAATGGGGACGAGCATGTAGAACAGCCTTACATAAATATATCACCAGAATGATTGACAATTAGGAGGACCACTTATTATAATGATTCACCTGGAAAAAGAACATCCTCCACTATACCTTTAAGATTGCCGATGTGCTGCAGTTGTGCATCTTTAACGGATTAATCCAGGTATGCATGAGCTTAATAACCATAAAGACATTGGCAAACAAAAGAGCTGCTTTGAGTTCAGGATGTTGTGGAGTTGTGCACAGAGCCCATTTCTCGCTTATTGGAAATGCGGTGTTAACAGGTTCTGATGCTAGTGGTTCAACCAGCAGTTTTTAAATACAAGGGGAATGTTTTTCACATATGAACATGCTAGTGTGGATAGCTTTTTTACCCTTAGAAATTGAATTATCGCTTGGGACAAAATACTTTGCCGCATGGTACGTTGTATTACATGGTATGGTGTGTTACATGGTAATCTAAAAAACTTACAGTGCTTCTCAGAGTTTAAAAGACAGGCCAGTTATTGCTAACAATTATCAGTAAAAGGCTAAAAACTAAAGATGTTTCTGTTTTTCCATTGGTCCTCTTTCAATTATAGGATTTTGGTTGTCAGAGCCATTGTTTTCTTAAAAGTAGGGCATTCTAGATGCTGTATGATTATATACATGTACAGATTTTTATGTAACCCTTGTTTAAAGAAAGAAACAAAGGGAAAAAATGAATCTAATCAAAAAATTATGATAAAATATATATGAAAATTAAAAAATTTTACACTCAGACAATGATTTTTAACCATGCCTTAACAGAATGATTTTGGAAAGTAAAGTCATATTATAGGCTGGGACAAAAATGATGGGACCCTCTCGCTTAATGTTTTGTTGCACAACATTTGAGGCAATCAGTGCAAGCACAGGATTCCTGTAACTGTCAGTGAGACTTCTGCTCCTCTCAGCAGGTATTTTGGCCCACTCCCTATGAGCAAACTGCTCCAGCTGTCTCAAGTTTGAAGGGTGACTTTGACAGAAGGCATCTTTCAGCTCCTTCAAATAATTCTGTTGAACCATGGTTGAAAAGCAATATCTCACTTTCATTTTTTTTCATTTTTAATAGAATTTATTTCTTTACTTTTGACAGTTTCAAGTTATTTCTGCTGCCATTGTAGGTTTTGTGTTTCATTAAATGGGTAGCACCAACAATTATGTGTATTTATGCCATATTTTCTTTTACAGTCCTACTGGTTTGTTGATAGCCGGATTCTAATAATGACAGACATTGAGGCAACATGGTGTGAGCTCTTATCTGCCACTAATCCTGCACAATTTTCTACATCTTATCTTGAAATCTATCAAACCTCTAGGTACTAAATCCTCTCCTGTAAAATGAACAACACACATGTTGAAAAAAGCTAACTCTGTTATCATTTGATTAAAAAATTGTTAACACTATGAACTTTTTCTCCTTAAAATCTTTTTATAAGACAATAAGGTTGGAAAGAAATATGAATAATTTACATTTTGATATTTTCTTCCAAAAAACAAGCAATTCTAAGCTGAGGTTAATGTTATAAAATGTAACTGATATTTACAAAACCAAATGTTATGTATGTGTTTGAAATCTGCACAGAGAGATGAAACACTAACCTTGTTGTAAAATACTTGATATTTCATTTACTGTGAAAATGAATGAGTCTGAAATAATTCATGCATAATACTTTAATAATTCGAAATGTTCAGTCAGCGCTAACTACCAAAACATTTACCTTCAAATAAAACATGTCTCTCCTTTTGCAGTTGTTGGTGTGATGATATTTGAGGAGAATAAAAAGGTACACAACCCTGACAGGCGTATATCGCGTGAAGGGAATGATTCTTAACTCATGTAAATTTAATTGGAATGCCAGCAGAAGGTGACATCAACTAACTGCCAAGTGATGTTATTTTTAATTGACTGTAAGAAATCTAAGTTGACCTAAAATCTTAAACGTGAAGAAGTCATGCACATCCCACTGATCCAAAATCTACTGAAGCTCATGCCCTGCTCCCAACTATTTTTGTATTTGTCTTTTTTTTCTTTTGTTTTTCTTTTCTTTTCTTTTTTTTTTTTTTAACCCTTCTATGGCATTACTGTCTTGGTCCACATACAGACATATTTTACAAATTTGAACATAAAGATTGTATTTTTTTTTTGTTTGTTTTTTTAGAAACTCGGTCCGCCCTATTAAACAAGCTGTTAATTATCTAACATTTACACAGACTGATGCTTTAAGCCTTTATTTGTTTCAAATACAATGATATTATGTTTACAGCTAATGAAAGCAAATTCTGAACCAAAAAAAAAAGAATCAATAAAATAAAGAAACAAAAATTCTTGGGCTCAATGACAAGTATGATAAATACCAAACCCTAACAACTAGACTTATTAGAATATATTTTCTAATTGATGTTGCAAAACTGTTACAAAAAGCACACCCTGTTGATACACAGGGTTTTAATTATTTTGTAAAACCTTTTCTTGAAATATTTCACAGGATTAATATTTAATTAATGAATATATGGTAGATCTTTGATGTGTAGGTTTGGAGCTTTGAGTTGAAATGAAAGAGGTTTAGAGCCTGCAGACTTGTCATGGTCCTGGATCCAGCCAATAACATTGTTTTCATCTGCAAAGTTCAGTAGTTTCACTCTGGTCAACTATGGCACTGTCATGGAAAGAGAACACATCTGTCAAGGGCAGGTAAATAAATAAAGTTTTATTAGCATACATTCGCTTGCATTAGGACTGAAAGAGTGTTGCTTATCCCAAGTCGCCTTATCATGGTATTGGTATAAAATTAAGGGCTTTTGGCCCTGAGGAATATCCTCTTTAGCCATCCTAAGTACTTGAATAGATAACTACATTCACACTTACTTGGCTACGACAACAAGCAACCACATCTGGGGATATTATCTGAATAGATGCTTAGGGTGATTATTAAGATGAAATGTTTTGCTTTCGTTTGTATATTCATGAAATCTGGGAGCCCTTATGCAATGAAGCTGTTTAGAATTTATGATTATGTAAATTTGATCCATTCTCATAAATCCAAGTTTGTCTGTTTTATATCATACCATGTCCCTAAGCTATTATTTTAAGCTGTTTTTTATACTCATCTTGTTTGCTTTGTTTTGAAGCTCTTATGTGTTGTTTTTTTATTTGCATGCAATAAGTATTTGAAATATTTTTGTAGAATTTTTTAATGAGTTTATTGTCTCTACAGGAAATATTTAGCAATTTAAGTTGGTGATATTTTTTTTAGAAGATTTGTCCCTTTAATTCAGGTAGGTGGTTTGGTTATCTTTTTCCACATTTATATCGATGTTTTCATATTAGTTATAATTTAACTAATATGTAAACAAAAATATAAGTCATTTATGATTCTAAGATTCTGTACCTAATGTTTAGGCTGCTAAATACTAAGGACATTTCATAATTTGTTACTAAACAAACATTCAAGAGTCAGTTCTTGTTTAAATTAATATATAAACAATAAATTAATGAGCAAGTTTTAAAAAAGCATCTTATCAATCTTTGATAGACAATGAAAAGCTGCTTGATTTAACATTAATCGTTATTTTTACTCTCAAATGCACTAGTGCAGAAGGTCCTTTATTTATGTTTATAAATAAAGGAACTGTTTCTCTTCAAAATCCAAAAGTGAAATAGAAGCATCTTAAGATAATGTTAACCATGATTAGAATGACTTTAGACATTTGGCAGAGTTTAGAAACATACCTTTCTTGTTGTTTTGAGATAATGAACAACCCTGCGTGTGTACAAGTCATATGACACAGATTTACAAAGATTCATACCGACACACACTAACATACAAACCAGGACACAAACAGCCATAAACACACACAGCTACACACCTACAACCCCACAAATCCTGGCACAGATCTGTTAGGTGAGAGTGGCTTACAGCTAGGTTAAAGGGGGAATGCACTACAAATGCAGGTCACCTCTCATGGGACTGAGCCATTTTTCAGCATTGAACTGGAGAGACAAGAAATACAAATTCACAGAGTAATTCAATAAATGATACCTCTAGATAATCACTGGGTTCTTTAGTTTTTTTTTTTCTTTTTTCTTTCATTCTGTTTTTACTTTTAGCTTATTTTTTTTAAATCGCTTGATATTTATGCTCAGGCCGTTGTAAAGAAGCTGCTCTTCCCTTTGACACATTCTCTGTTTTGGTATTTTTGGGTCCTTTTTTCTATTTGTGCAATGTTTTTATTTGTTGGAAAATCAAAGTTTAAAAGAGGTTTATAGACTAAAAGGAACAGCTGAATAACGAAAAGGCACTGTAATGGACAAAATAGGTTTTTGAATTGCTGGCTTGGTATCACGTGTGAGCACAAAGTTTGAGTTACCGCCTTTCTACAGATTGTCTAAGCGATTTGTTCTTAATCAGGGTGATTCACCTAAATAACAGTCTGCTTGTTGGAGTGATTTTTAATTTGGAAAATATGCAATTTTCTGCCACAGACAGTAAGTTAATTAGCAGGAATTTTCTAAGGCCTGGGACTTGATTTGAGTTTTGTCATCTTTCAATGTATTTTTATTAGACTTTTATTTAATAGACCGACAGAAAGTAGACCATGTGAAGTGAGAGGATAATTGTTTGTGGTTTTCAAATGATTTACAAATAGCAATTTAAAATTGTGCCATATTATTCACCTTTGTAGGAATACCTTGTAGGGTGGGGGGGCTATTGTTTATGAATCAATTTTTAATTTTTTTCCCTATTAATCTATATATTTTTTCACATTTATGTTTTATAATAAAAAAGATGAATTGCATTCATTATGTGATTCAGATTGTAAGACAGGCTTGTAAAACAATCACAGCTAGCATTACACATTAAGTTGTTTATCAGTTATTTGTACAAAGAACAAAAAGTGATAAAATGATGTCACTATGATCTATGAGAACCCAAGGAGTGAACTGGTGCAGAAAATATAACTTCATGAACGGAAACATTTTTTAAATTGTTTTTAATTGATTAATCACCCAGTCTGACGGAAGTTGTTAGTATATGTCAACCAGCTTTGCACATCAAGGGACACATTTTCCAGTTCTTTGCAACATAATGCTTTTGCCATACTTGACATAGTATTTTAAGCTGAGCTCAGGGTTCAGCAGACCCACTCTAAGATATCAGCTTTTCTTTATCTGAACCTTTCCACTGTACTTTCTCCTGTTGTATGTTAAGTTATATATTATTGCACCACCTTGTTTCCGCATGGGAATATTGTTATCAGAGTACATGTGCATGGTTATATTATCTGCCACACAGCACACATTTGATTTGGACAGAACAAATTTATTTTTAATTTTTTTGAAAACTGCTCTCATGTACAGGTTGGAGTTTTGCAGTGTTCAAATAATAGTTTCCGTGTGTAAAAAAAATCCACCTGACTTGTGGATATTCGCAGTTCCTCCAGAAGTGTAATTGGCTTGCGAGCTTAGGTGGTTGCTTATGTCTAGTTATGTCTGTACTTGTACCCTACTCTTTCCATTTTCTCATAATGGATTGAACAGGAATCCACGATATGCTCAAAGTTTAGATTATTATTATTTTTTTTTATATTTGTCCAACTTTAGTCTTTACCAAAGGGCATTGATTTTGACTTCAGCGAGGCCTCAGGCACAGTGTCCTTTACATGTATTGGACAGGCTGTACCAAAAATGAAATTTCCCAATTTTGGGATCATTAAAGCATTTTTGAACTGAATTATATTTAACTGAGATAAAACATTAATATGTAAATTATGATAAGGTCATTTTATGATAGGAAAACTCTGATATAAGTGGTATATTTCCATGTGGTTTCGAGTTTTTAGACATAAGAGAGCCTGTAAAAGTGCTTGTCTCAAATTACAGATGATTTTTAGTTTTACTTATGTTTGTAAGAGAAACTGAAAAACTTTGACTTTAAAACTATTTGCTGCTCTTTACAACCTTTTTTTTTCAGTAAATCCCGTTCATTCCAGTTTTTTTTTTTGTATGCATGTTACATAATCATATGGAAACTGTTGTAAACTGATGTAAACATAAAACCAAACATCCTACAATCATAGCTACAGATGTTCATCCAAAATAAAATTTCATGTTTCTTCAAAATATTTTTTTCCAGATCCTGATTGATCAATCATGTTTAATTCACATGAATAGATTAAAAAAGATCAGATGCACTAATGGATAGAACCTATTAAATATGCAGTTAAATAATAAAGAAACTGTCAAATGCATCTTAGAATTCTTTTTCAACTATACTTCATTGACCACAGCAACCCCAGTCACTTCTTAGTTTTCCCTCTGAACAATGCTTCCATTTGGACAGGTCAATAAATGGTCATCAGAGCAATTTCTTTTTCTTTTACAGACAGGAGAAGTTGAGTTTAAAAAGACTCCTTTGTCTGTGCTTCTTACCCTGGAAAGATAAAAGCCAACTGAATGATGTGTGAGGTGTTTAATGTCATGGAGAGTTTCCTAGAAGAGTCAGTGCTTTAACACATAACTAAAGCAGTGTCTCTCTGCTTTCAGGGGAGACATAGTCTAACTTGAAGGACAGAGAGAGTACCTTTAGAATGTTTGCAAGTTAGAAATTGTCTTCAGCAAGAGTTTTATTTGCTCAGTTATTTGAAATTGTTTTGGTAATAGAGGAAAATGCCAAATAAAAATATAGTTAAAATTATGTTGGAATTTCCCATTATCTAACCACCTAAGATCATGTAAGTGTATTTATTTGTGTTAATTCATCAGTTTATTTTTACTACTGTGCCCTAATATAAAAAATAATATTAAGGTATTTTAAAATCTGTGGTATGATTTCCTTTTTCAGTGATTGACATATGAACAACAACTATTTGAAATAGTTTTACTACCTAATAGAATAGAATAGAATAGAAAATCATTTTATTGTCCCACAACGGGGAAATTCTGGTGTTTACAGCAGCAAACAGATTATAGAAAAAAAATGGTCACACAAATGTGGACCTTTAGAAAAGTGTACAAGAAGAACATAGTAAAGAGTTAAAAAATAAACAAATAAAATACTGTACTGTAAAGTGTTTTAACAATATAAATACTGTGCAATTAGAGAATAAAAAGCCAATATACAGCTATGGACATGTTTACAGAAATGAATATTTGAAAATAGCAGCAACATCAGATATGTGCAAAATAACAGCAGCATTTAACTGATTAAAAAAAGATGCAAATCTAAAGATTTGATGAATTTGCCACCAAGAGGGTTCAAATTGAGATTTGGACAAACATAATTATTTAGGAAAGTAAGGTCATCGTTAATGCATTCTCTGCACATTCCTGTTTTTGGATTTCACTGAGGCTTCTAAGACTCTCTTTTAACTACTACTCAAGATGGAGCAACAAACTAAATGAAATAGCTTCTACGAGTATCTCAGGAAATTGCAGGATTCAGAAGAATACAAGAAAAACAGCAGTTTGAAGTACTTTTAACATCATGTCCAGCTGCTTTTCATCTTTTTTAATCAATTTGTGAAATTAGAGCAGAACCTCAAAGAGAGAGTATATCCAAACAGCCAATAATTAAAATTCCTCATCTGTATGTGTCATTACCCATTGAAACATGCATTTTATCTACATCACATTAGATTGATGTTGGGCCAATTTACTACAGGACTGATGGAAAATGAGCCAAACCTCAGAAAAAAAACAAAAACACACTATAAATACCACAAGTCAGACTCTGAACTGTGTTTTCTATCTTGCTGTAAGCTGTCTGCTGTTTTTCCTTTCATTTTTAACTTAAACATTTTCATTTATCCAGCTTTCTCATTTTGTAATATGGGCCTGTTTTTTCTCTTTAAGCTGATTAAAATTGTACTCTCTATTTTTTGTTTTACATATAATTTAATTTTGTGTTTATCTGTAAGCTTTCTCCTTTCTATTTGTTTTGTCGCCATCACACCTGAATTTCCCAACTCCGGGGCAGTAAAGGTATTTCTATTCAGTTCTATTCTTAATAGAAAAGGTGTGACATCTGAAAATGAATCATTTAATGTGATAAAAGGAAGGTGTTAGCCCCTTTATTGTGGCCCTCTCTTTAACTGATTGAATGACTATTATAGTAAAAGGTTTCATCATTGTTCTGCTCTTTGACAGGGTTATTATATATAAAATCTTAAAAAGCCCTTTTCTATTAACTAATAACATGGATTTCTTTTCTCTTCTTTATCTGATTAAATGTATGGTTTCTCCTTTTATCCTTTTAGTCCTGATAATCGCTCCATCCCATAAATGCCATTCTGCTTTCTTTAAGCTTCAGATAAAAATAAAGACCATATTTGAAAATGGCATGTGTGGATTCAGCTGGTTGCTACTTCGTTGCACCATATTTAGTTTTGTTTTTTCCTCTCAATGGTCAGTTTAACACTATAGTTGGTACATGGCTGCAAGATATGACAGGTAGATTTAGGGACTGAAGCTGGGGCTAATGGCACAGGCTAACAAGTGACATTCTCTCATTAAGTGGGAAGAATTGCTTCAGTGGCCAGTCAGGTGGAGGACATTAAACAAGGTCAGAGCCTCAGGCTGCCATGAGAAAATAAGTAATAAAGGAAAGAGGCAAAGAAGACAGTTAAAAGGACAAGATATGTGTTGTGCTGTGAGAAAGCTAGAGTTTGAAGTTTGGACTTTGGTTGCAACCGCTTTTGAGTATAAAGCTATTTCAGTCATTGATACTGTGAAAGATGTTGTGTGTATGTGTGCTGCAGAAATTGTGTTTTATCCATTCATACTGACTTTGGTGACCATCAGCATGGGGCAATGTGAATAGTCTCCCTTCTGGACGGCTATGAGAGTTGCTAACAGAAAAGGAGATCAATAATGTCGATAGGTTGAGCATTAGGAAGGCCAAGTGGCTTTAACAGCCCCCATTGTCATTCTGCTGTTTTTGTAAAGCTGTTTGTGGGCTGTTCTTTCTGCAGCCTTCAATTTTCAGATGGGTGAGGAAGACAGACAGCTATGGAGACAGGGAGACAAAGATGGGGGAAGAGAGGAAAGAAAGAAACCCTTGCAGATAAACAAACTGAAAGGCCATTCTGACACATCATCAGTTCGACTGCAGTTTATAGAGGCTTGAAATATGTTGCTTTATCCAGGCCATCAAGTTCTTAACTGGCTCTAGTTTTTTGCTTATCAGCTTTAAACATGCACATATTCTTTTCATCTATGAGACTGTTTTTTTCTAAACTGTCATGTGCCGTCAGTTCAATTATTTTTTTATTCATTGCACCATTTAAAACACCACTTTATTAAGGTAAAATTCAGAATAACCTAAATTTATCAGTCCTGTAAAATACACCCAAGTGTATAAAATCATCTGGAGTAAAGTGGTAAATTGATCTGCAATCCTAGATGAATTGTTTTATGTTGCATTAAATAGCTGTATGTGACCATAAAGGACTCAAGAAAAATCTCAGTTATGGTGAGCTGGACTTATATTATTTATTAGAAATATTTGGTAAAATCTCTTAAGCTTTCTGAATACGGAGAGATGCTAAACCTTAGCCTTTTAAAAGGTTACATATATTTTTCATGCTAAAAACCAGCTTTTTGACTGTGAGGCACATTTGGGATGCAAACAAATACAGTACATGACTTACAATAAATTGTTGAATAATTGTTTCTTAGGTTAAAATTTGTTTATCTTATTAACTGATAATGTCCAGCTAGAAAGGCATTCTTCCAGTGTTGTAGTCTCAACGCCAAACCAATACAATGTGCTGCTATTCATCTTTAGGTGGAGCCAGACCATAATAGTTGTAAAAGAAATAATCATTCCGGAAAGCAAGTCCCAACAGATATGTGAAGCATTCCAAACAGACTTTGGTGCAGAATTATTTTACTTTATTGGCAAGAAGGATACAGAATGCATTTATTGTGGTTCTGCTTGTAAATATAAACCCTTGTCAAGGCCTTTAAGTTATCCCCCAAATAGCCATGCTACACGGTGGAGTTGATTTTTACGGCTTTTGTGAGTCAATGCATTTCATGGCACTATGTTTTAACATTTCTCTAAGAGTAACCATAAGCACCTCGTAAGAAGCACAGCTAACTTACCAAAGTGTTGCTCCCACCACTAATTTTGGATTGTCGTGAAGACAGAAAGCCATATTACAGTTACTATCCTCTAGATACCAAGTGGCAAGTTAGATTTAAAAGTAGATCATGTCTAAAAGGTTTAAATCTCTCTTGATGGGGGGTTTAGAAATGTTTTAAATATTTTATTCTAGCCCTCTTGTTCTATATATCTTTTGACCTTATGAGTACCTGTTCTGTTCTGTTTTATAAATATGCCTTAGTTAATAATACACTTCTTTCGTTAGTAAGTCAGCATTGAATACAACTTGCATAATAAATAGTTAAAATATGAATATGCAGATCTTTCTTTTAAATTCAGCATAAAAAACATTGCTTTTCATGTTAGAGAAAGACTCCTTTGATACAGGAGAAAACTGACGTTGTTAAGAAAAAGGCTTCCTATCAATTTGTCAGTCAATGAGATCAATCAACAGTGGATAAACGTATTAATCCAAACTTTTTTCTTTTTTTGAGTTCTTTCGACACTAGTGGCTCGTTTTTTCGTCAGTAGGTTGACAGGAAAGGGGGTATGACAGAGGGGGAGAGACATGGGGCAAAGGACCAAAGGTTAGTTTCGAACCCAGGTCAACCACATCATGGACTAAGGCCTCCGTACATGGGTCGTGCATGCTAACTGCTGCGACCCTGCACGCCCAATCCAAACTCTTATCCTTAAAGGGATAGTTCGGTATTTTTGACATGAATCTGTATGGCATCTCCATCACCAGTGTCATGCAATCACACTGACTTACCCCTGGCAGCATCCTGTGAGCAGAGTTCTCGTCCAGTTTTGGTCAAGCCGAAAGTAGTCCGGCAGGTTTGCTAGACCCAGCGAAATAAAACGTTTCTCTTCCCAAAACATTATGTGTTCAAAAGAGTGATATTTTTGCATCCCAAAAACGTTGTAGTGGAAAAAGTCACACGTCGTTATCACTTGGTCCTATTTTCTCTCTGTTCGTATCAGTGCGCGCCGTCATTCAGACAGCTAGGGCCTACTAACCTGACAACAGCCAGATGCATGTCTCCCTCCGCCCAGCTAGGAGCTAGGCGGAGGGAGACATGCATCTGGCTGTTGTTGAGCTCGCTGTCTGAATGACGGCGCGCACTGATACGAACAGAGAGAAAATAGGACCAAGTGATAACGACGTGTGACTTTTTCCACTACAATGTTTTTGGGATGCAAAAATATCACTCTTTTGAACACATAATGTTTTGGGAAGAGAAACGTTTTATTTCGCTGTTCCTAAAAACCTGCAGGACTACTTTCGGCTTGACCAAAACTGGACGAGAAATCTGCTCACAGGACGCTGCCAGGGGTAAGTCAGTGTGATTGCATGACACTGGTGATGGGGATGCCATACAGATTCATGTCAAAAAAACCGAACTATCCCTTTAAGTCAAAGTTGGCATTGGATATCTTTTTTTGTTGTTGTTTTCTTTTTTTTTTCTACAAATAGCACCACCACACACACACAAAAATTATCACATTGTTCCACATACTTCACAGGACATCATAAGGATGATCCTATTTAGCAGTGGAATCTGCATTTACTAAATGCCACTCATTTAGTAATCTGCATTTTCTTGATATGCATATATCAATTTCATTGCCTTTACTGGTTTACTTTATAGATTGAATTCAGAAAACCAAATTTGCTATCATAAAAAGCAGGGATTCTCATTTTGAGAAACAAAACTGTGCTTAATTATTGGCTCCGAGGAAAATGGGTTCTTTGTCACTTGTGATTTTTCTTAAACAACTCTGTAAAGGTCAACTTCACAATGATGACTTTGTTCTCCTTATACAGTATTTGTGTTTTCATCGGAGACAAGACAATTATGCTTGAAAGAAAACTGTTCTCATCACCAAGTCTTGTCAGGAAGTTTACTCTATATGAATACAGTAATGTGTCAAGGTGACCTTAGTTAATATGCAAAGATCTATGAAGATGCAATGTTTGGCTTTTGTTAGTGTCTTATTTCTTAGTTTTGACTTGGAGTAGGTTGTTATTTCATTTAAGATCTTTGTTATTTTGGCAGTGAAACACTGGTATTTGCGATCAGGTATTTTTTTTCTCCTTTTCATAAGTACGGTGTTTTTTTGTTTAAAAAAAATCTTCTTTCTTTTTCTGATAAACAGAACTAAGGCAAATCTTTTGGGCCACTCAACTGCTGTGCAATTGTATCCCTTTGTTTATGAATAAAGTTAATAATTATAATTGGAAATTATAATAAATAATGTAATAACCTAATCAAAGGCAAACAGTAATGGAAAATGCTTAAAATTGTTAAGATTAATAGCTATTAGTCTAATTATTCTAACAATTAGGTTCATTATTTATAAATTATTAACTTATATACCACCAGTAAATCTAAACAAATAACCTTAATTTGTTAATGCCATAGGAGTTATTATTCATAAATCATAAACCATAAAGAGGAAGTTGTCTCTAACTCAATAATGGTAGTTCAATAACCTTTAGAGATAAATTAATCACTGAGAAGAAATAACCTCAGCCAACCAGACTCTATCCAGTTGAAAATTATTAAACCAATTTTTCGTTAAAGCAATTAATAATTTATTAATATTACTATGTTAATTGCACTACATGAATAAACCATAAACTACTAGAAAAAACAGTAGAAAATAAAATATATTTATAATCTTGATGACTGTTAAGGTAGCAAAATTATTTATTGGAAGAAGATCTTAAGGTTATAAAATCAGAAATCTGAGCCAACCAGCTGGTCTCATTTTACATTACATAGAGTGGAAAGGGAGGAGCTACCAGTTAGTGTCGGAGGTAAAAGAAGGAGAAACGGCCAGTTTCCACTAGTTCAACAACATGTTGTCAGCCTGTAAAATGTTTTATTTGTGTGTTTTAATTTTTCTTGTCTGGTTTTATGTAACACATACGGTTTAAAGTGATCCTGAATATGAAAAATCATCATCTGTGAACTTGGTTTTGAAGGATTTCAGTAACATTATAATTATCGTTATCATTCACACTATTTTTCTGGTCAATCTCGGGGTGCATTTTCTCAACGAACCATGTCCTAAGATGATAGTCACACTGGTGTCATAGATTATAAGGCTGCTCTGAGATGTTTTAGTAACCTTTCGTTTATATCAGAGGACTTCAATTTGTAGGCCGTGAAACGGAACAAAATACTTTCATGTGCTACCTTCATACAGGCTTCAAATGCTTACTTAAAGAACTGGTGAGTTATACTTGTTCATAATTATGTTTTTTTTCTATATTCTAAGGGAATTATTTCTAAAAGCTCTTTAGATTAATAGACTAAATCTTTGTCATCAGCACCTAAATACCCATATCTGATGTTAATACATTATATTTTCAAAATTCCAAGATATCTCTCACATTGGCTTTCTCTGTTCCACGTTTAGTGTGGTTTAACAAGGACTACGAAACCGTGCATAGAAGCTACCAGGAGCCAATTCAGTTCACTTAGTTTAACACTTAGTTTGAGACATAAATATAATGCAAGACTTAATAGTCTATTGAGGGAGCAAGTAGATGTATCTGCTTATGCTATTTAAGCATATCTTTGTAAAATAATAAACAAATAAAAAACGTTTATTTAAGTAATTTTATCATGCAAGAAAGGTTTTCATGTGCATTTTTTTTAGATTGCAATGATCTTCTCCACTGCGCTGGCCAATTAATGTGCAACAGTTATTTCTAATGCTCCCTAAGCCAATCTTTCCCAATTTAAGTGTGCCAAATCCTGGCACAGGTTTTTTGAATACAACCATGCCATTAGTATGGGGGAAAAAAGCTTTTAAAATAACCTCTTTCATAAATATATTTAGGATTTTTTTCTGACCACATTTCTTTCTCAATGAGAGGATGGCTCCCCATTAGTTACAGAATAACAGTTCTCAACCCAGTTTCAGTTGTTCCCTTGATGCATGCCAAATTCTGAACACAAATTCACGTTCAAAACTAATAATAATGATAATAATTGAACTTTATCGTTCCCACATTGGTGAAGTTTACCTCTGTATGAAACCCACCCCCTTGGGGAGCAGTTGGGTGTATCGTTGAGCGCCGGGGGAGCGATCGGGGTCAAGGGTCTTGAGACCCAGAGTGGCAGTCTGTGGGAGTGGGGCTCGAACCTCAGGATTGCAAGCTCTATGCCCCAATCACCAGGCTGCCACTCCCCCAAGTGAATAAATTGTACACAGATGTCCGTATGGACTCAGATTGTGGCAGGAGCCTCACTGTTCACTGTCTGAGGAAACAAAGACTTCATCTTTATAGTAAAAAGATAAACTTTTCTTTAAGACTTTTAATTTTTCACCTAACAATTCCCCAAAAACACAAAAGAAGAAAGGTGTAAAGAAAGACAAAATATCTTTCATGTTTCTGAATGAAATCACGCAATTATGTGCTTCCAGACTAACTGCCGTGCCCACAGAAACTGGCTGCTGCATTGCTATTTACTATGCTGTGCCTTTTACTGTTCAGGTCAAATATCTGTTGTAGTACCAATCTGTTTAGTTTCTGAGGTATACTGATCAAGTGTAAAAACAAAAATGACAATAACAGCATTATGAGATTTGAAAGCATGAATTATTCGGCATAACCTTACCTTACAATGAAATATCTGTCTGTGGAAGTCTGATACTCTTAGCCTGGGTAAATAATGCACAAAACACAGATCTCAAATCCTTGGCTCCTGTTACCTCCTTAAACAACTTTTGAGACTCAGTCTGTGGATATATTTACAAATGGATGAACAGATACAAACAGTAGTGAATAGGAAAGAGTTTGCACATGCTCTGTTTTCCAACATTTTTGCACAAATATAAGCGATCACACACACACACAAATCAACACACACATTGAGTCATAACTTGGTGTGTTTATAGCCATGGGGTAGTCCTTTATGCACATAACTAGATTATCGCACAGTGAGCTCTGATCAGCTTAATTTGGATTCAACCTACTTATCCTTCTCCTCATATGTCTGTATGTCCCAGAGTTCATCTGTCATTCTTCAAACATGAATAGCAAAAGGAGATGTTTTTATCTCTGCATGTCACTTAAAACAACGTCTTTTGTTTTTGATAAGAATTAAATTTGGCAAGTAATGCCTCTATATTATATTTTTATTTTTGCTTTGTCCATTGGAAGTTAGATCATCTCATCCAAGTTTGCTTTCCTGATTAATATCAAGTAAATCACATAGAATCTCTTGGGTTTCTCTAAGATAGGTTGTGCAAATATTTATAGATTGTGTCGCTGTTTGTATGTATTATGTTGATGTTAAAATGACTGTTAGTCTTTCAGGGAATCACTGTAGAATTATTTATTTATTTATTATGAATATTATTTTGTTTTCTTTTGCGATAGGTAAAGTGTGAATTAAATAATTTATTTTCCAATAACCTCACAATACAGTGCCTTCCTTCAACTTCAATATATTTCAGGGGGGGTTTATGTGTTAAATCAACATGAAGTAGTACATATTTGTAAAAGGAAAAAATTTGCTGTTAAATTCTTATTACAAATAAAATCACCAAACTTGTGGTGTGCATTAACATCTACCCTGCTTATGTTAATGCTCCTACAGTAAATCAAATCCAGATAAATAAACTAGCAATCCTTGCTGTAAATGTTACCCAATTACATTCTGTAATTCAGTCTCTTTATAAATGTAGGTGTTGTATTAAAAATTCAAAATATTTTTAGAGAATATTAGTAAATAATCAATATAACTGAAGACTTCAGGGAACACCAGATCTGGACTGTACCTGTGAAAAAGTAAAAAGTAGTTTGTTAAAAAATATGAGTCGAACATTCACTTAAAGTACAAGATAGATATCTTTAGATAAATGAATAAATCAATATTTTATATACAGAAAAAATATACCAATTCACCTCAGCTAAAAGCATTAACATGATAAAGGAGAAAAAAACATTGATGTAGTTTAATTTATTTGTATCTCTGGTTCCTTTTATTATGTGAAAACTGTTTAGAGTAATGCAAACAGCATTAATATATTCACATATATATGCCTCCTTATTATGGTCTCAAATTCTGTGACCACCTCTATATGATTTTATATTCTTAAAGCAAGACAAGGCTTAGCAATTTATTTGTATAGCACGATGGGTACAAAGACAATTCAAACTGCTTTACATTAATTAAACAGTAAAATAAAGGAAAGTAAAGACAGAATAAAACCAAGTATGGATAAAAACATCATAAAAGTGGAAAATTATCTTTTTTTTTTTTCCATTTTAAAGTGGTTTACTGCTGCATCAGATACACTGAAAGGTCAGTTTTTATTTGGTATTTCACATTAGATCACAAAGTAAATTCTGATCCTACAATTTAAGCTTTAGGGGCTATTTACTTAAAATTTGAAGGGCAGTGAATCTAGAAAGTAAGCATCTATAAGTTGCAGAGAATACTATGTTGAGAGGTAGGAGTCTTATAATTAAGCCCTTGTTCATGCTTAGAAAGTTCTAATGTAACATGTCCCTTTTTTTTGGTGATGGGCTTCAAGACTTGTTCATTACTGAGGTCGAGTGAAAGACTGGAAAATGAGGGAAAAGAATCAAAGACGCAAAACTGGAGGGTAAAATGGATAAAGAGACACAAAAATAGCAAAGGAAAGGTATGAACAAAGAATGTACCAAAAAGCGTGAAATGCTTAGGAAAAGAAGTGGGATAGAAATAATGAGGAATTGAAGGAAAGTGGGGATAAGTGAGGAATGGAGGAGAAAGAGGGCACAGCAAAGACAGAACTGAGTAGGGTTGAGGAGGCACTGGGCCTGGGGGATTGCTGTGCGTTTATCCTTCACTGCAGAAGGCTTCTGAAGCACTACCTCAAGAAAAGACTTAAAAGCAGGGTGGCTGCTGCTCAGCGCTGATCTGTTAATACCCAAAGATACATGAGGCTTTGCCATAGCACTCTGGGGGTGGGGTTGGAGTGGCACGGTGTGTATAAGTGAGCTTGTTAGTTTGTGTGTGTTTTTCCTTATGTGTTCCAGGATCGTATCATATCTCTGCAGAAGATATTTCATCCCCACCAATTGCTTGGCCCATCTTACCCGGAGACATGAAGTAACTGAAGTGATTAAAAGATTAGATTGGACTTCATCTGGTTGTGTGTCAACTACCAAAAACTGATTCTGCTTTAAGGGTGGAGTTTGGATGTAAGATGCGTTAGACTATCCTGTTTTAAGATCATATATAAATAGACTCTTGTCTCCTGGGAATAAGTATAAAAACCCTAAGAGCCTCAGTATGCAGCAAAAATATACACACTGGGAGGTAAAGAAGCTGCCTGGGATTTAAGATGGATGTTCCAGAAAAGACCCTGCCATGTGCTCTCAGGGGTTGTACATGATTAATTCAATAATGTAATCCAGGATGAAATGTGGTTATTTACAGATCTTAGATTCTTTTATATTACCTGTCCTATTTTAAAAACTGAGCTTTCCTTAATGGTAGAAAAATAACAAGATTTATTGTCTCTAGTCTTAAGCCTTTGCCAGTTTAATTAATGCTACTTTTAGATCTAAAGAGTGGTACAACCTTCCTGATATTATAAGACATTTTGTTTGACCAGAAAAAAAAAAATCTGTTAACTTTGTTAACAAGAATTCATCATCAGAATGTATCAGGTATTGTAAGACACATAATTTGTCATTCTGAAAATCAAATTTGTACCTAAGAAAGACTTGATGGTACAGGGTTAAACTTAGTTTTGTACATACTTATTAGCGAATAGCTGCCAGGGTAGCGAGGGAGAACCCATCCCCCAAACACCAGACGTCATTTAGACAATGGTTTTTAGGCTAAATCTGGTCAATCCGTCATAGTCTTGATTTAGTGCTGAAAAAGTTGTTAAAAATTGACCAACCATTTTGTCCCACTTCAGTCCAGTTATAGATGATGAAAATGATCTGAAAATTATGGCTTTTTACCCCTCACTTTTCAACCAAGTGTAGACATCATTTGGATGTAAGCCAATTGTAGCTTGGTGGGCATTGTACAACTTACATCCTGATGTTAAGAGAGGCTGAGGGTATGAATGACCGAGTACTGAATGGAGGGTAAGAACGAAAGTCAATTCTTGATAGGGAGGAATCCTCTTCCAGAATCTGGTTCATTTTGAAGATTACAGTATGTTGACTAAACTCTTCATATCCCATGAGAGAGATGGTCCTGGTGTTTAAATTAGGAGGGAAAGGTTTCAGTTCAGCTGATGTTTAAGGGTGGCTGACTGGTGTGGTTGTATGGCAGGTGGGATACAATTGCAGTGCCTATATGCATGTCACCTTGTTGTGTGGGTTTGCCTTGACCCTGCACGTGGCCTATGCCTGCAGTCGGATGAGGGGACACTGAGGGGTGTCTGGTACCTGAGCTCGGCTGGCTGGCATGCCATACTTGGCACTTGCATACGTCCGTATGGGTGTAAGGGTGGGATGTGTGACTGTGACTGGATGAATGTAAAGTTGTCTCTGTCTACTTGTCAGGGTGGGCGTTTGCCTCCCCTGTCCCACCTAGTGAACATCCTAGGCCACAAGTATGAGCAGGGCCTGCCTCCTTCCACTTTTTATGCTCCTCACCAGTGACAGGTGCCTGTGTCTGCTCACTCCCTAAAGATTCTCTAGGTGATAGGGTACTTCAATGGGTGCTGTCTCATTCCTGTTGTCTGCCGTGCCAGACCTAGGCCTCTGGCACTGTGTGGTCCCCACTGGGGGCTCGACCTTTTTCAGGTCCACTCTCTTTCTTTCTCCTATCCCTTTCCATCTTCCATCTCTAAATAACTTTCAATAAAGGTTTATATACAAGTATGAAGTGGAGCCTTATTTTTTTATTATTGTCTTTTTCATGGCAGTCATAATAGTCACCTTTTGAAAGCAAAGCTGTTGGGCTTTCATCTAGCTGTGGGACATCTATTCCTAGAGCTATATCGACAAAACAGGACACACAAAAAACAAAAATAAATAAATAAAAAGACATTGCTTTACATAACAATATTACCAGATAACTATGGATGTGGCATAATATTCTCCAGCTTAATAAAGAAAACTATTCAGGCAATAAGCTTTGCACCAAAGGAGGAGAGATCCAGAGTTAGCCCACAGCTTCAGCTACTACAGCTAAAAACCACCGAATATGGCTGAAATGTTGGTGTCACGATGGACTTAGATCTGATCAAGTAGGACCCAGAAAAACTCTTTTTTGCTTTTATCTTTTGTAGAATTGATTGCTGTTACAGTGTCTTCATGGGTTTGCCTAAAAAGTCCATCAGAGAACTACAGTTAATCCAAAACTATGCTTCCCCTGTTCTCCCTAGAACTAAGAAAGAAGAATGCATCAGCCTTGTTCTGAAGTCCTTACACTGGCTCCCATAGTTCATATCCTATAGTTCATATCTCACTTAATAGATCAGTACCTAAATACATTTTAGATTTGAACACTTATGTCTTCCAGTTCAAGCCTACTTTTTACATGCAGAGTTAGAATCAAGTATGGAGAAGTATCATTCATTTCATATACTCAATTACGTGCATCTTGAACAAACTTCCAGAAGACTGTAAAAGTGTTCCAGTACTTTCAAGTCAAAGTTAAAAACAATTATTATAGAAATGCCTTTGACTGATGTAACATTAGTTTAAATTTGTGCTCCAACTGTTACATTTGTTTTACTATCTAATTCTATCATGCTTTTATCTTTACTTTCTTAATTCTGCTTTTATTTCATTTTATTGTTTAACTCATTGTTATTTGACTTATGGACTGGGGTTTGAGACCACTGGTTTTATTCAAATCAGCCAGAAAGTGCTTTGCAATAATTCTGAGGATCTACTGGAGAAAAAAAAAATAAATAAATGGTTTTCTCAGGCTACAATATAAAAGCATTTTTAAAAATAATATGTTTTTAATTTTTCCTAAATCCTATATATATATATATATATATATATATATATATATTTTTTTTTTTTTTTTT
>NW_015150758.1:430148-469306 GCF_000732505.1 Cyprinodon variegatus
GAGTCTTCTCTAAATCCTATATATATATATATATATATATATATATATTTTTTTTTTTTGCTAATGGCTGCAGCTTTTTGATTTGTTGGTTGTTATTTGTATCGCTCCAAATATAGCAGTGAGGAGTTGCACGAAAAAGCCTTGTATAGGATGGCTGATGGTGTGTCACTTGTAAGTTGTCACTTTTCTTCTGAACAGGAATGTTAAATGTTTGCTACCATCAGTGACCTGGCAACTGGTTGGCAAACAGTGCAGGAATGAGACCAGGCAAGTACAAGTAACCTATTTACTAGCCAGAATGAGTTAAATTTGTAGCTGTTGCTTTTATATAAGCGTTTGTGAGATTTAAAGTGAGCTCCACACTTGCTGCATACACAAATTGGTTACTGTCTGGTCAAATTCGTTGCATAAAAATGTGTATTTGCTTTGTAATCAGAGAATTGAAAGCGTACACACAAACGATTATAGACACTGTCCTGTGTTTAGGAAAAATGTCCTTATGCCTAGACTTATTTTGTAACCTCAACTATCACTGGGAATCTTCCATATTCTTTTAATGTGGTACGCCAATGATCAAATTCCCTATAGAACATGTTCCAAGGTTTCTGTTATGCTATGATTTACTTCATTGTTTAACAGCCCATAACAGTATTGGTGAACCCAGCAGCCTCAGTGTTATCATTGTCTTTATTGTCAATACTTGACCTGAGGCTATAAATGACCATGCTCTACATAATAGCATTCTGGAAACAATTTAATTTACAGTGATCTCAAAAGATTTTTATTCTGTTATGTAAAAAGAAAAGGCAAAAAACTCTTTAATTTCTTCTTGGACTCATATGACTGTTCATAAAATAGCATGTGTTTATGTTTATTTATTTTTCTAATCAGCAAAGTAATCCTGATGATCTTTATACTCCACAACCGTTATGGTATTTTATAATGGGCAATTGTCCTTTATTAGGAATTTGCATGCTAAAACAACATTAAAAGGACCTTTATTCTAGCTAATCAGGACATTCATTATGTCCCACTGAATTACAAGGCCTAAAATCCTGAGTTCCATGTGCTTAAACAGTTTCTGTTTAAGCACATCTGTTCTGACTCAAAACATAACTGAGAAACAGGGAGTTTTTTTTTTTTTTTAACACAATTATTCTGACAAAGTTTGTGTGCTCGGACTCTATTTAGATATAAATTAACAGTCAGACTGCTACAATGCCATCTCAAGGGATCGCTAGTATAAGGGTGTGTTAGGGCTGCGAAGATGAAGCAGGTAATTAAATAAAGATTGCAGACTCCACCTCTTCTTTATTCTCATCCTTCCTGAAGCATACCTCTGTCTACCTTGTATTGCAGGAGGAAAGCAGTTAAGGATATTGTTTGTTTTAAACCACTTTACAGGCCACCAAATAACTCACTCTTATTTTCTCTTGACTGATCGAAAGTCTTTTTTTCCCCCACCTATTTTATTATACCTTTTCATCCAACCATTTTTCTACACATTCCATTAGCAGATTGCCTCCCCTCCTTTCCCTCCTCCAACCACTCACCCGCCCCTTAACACTTCCATTAAAAACTAACTTGGGAATTTATACAGTTTATCTGAGAAAAATTAAAGAAGTTTCCCCTCAGGTATGTTTTGTTTATCTCTTTTTAGACTTGACAGAGTGTTGGAGCAGGAGTAATTCTGAATGGCAATGTAGAGGCATACTGAAGGACCTGAGAGCCATCACTCAGGCAGAGTGGCAGCAAGGTCATTGGGCTAAGGAACGGTGAGTCTGTTGTTTGCATACACCACTGTCAGTTGAGTACTTTGGGGAAAAAGGTGACAGGAAAACCATTACTAATCTAACTTGCAGATTATCGATCTCTATTTAGCTGTTCTATAGTTCCATGCATGATTTGCCCTCTGAAAAATAACAGCATTATAATTTTGCTGTTTAATTGTTCAGTTGGTGCAACAAATTTTACACTTTTTTATTATGTATCACACAGAACAGGGTGATAGGCTCTAAGATTGGATGTCCAATTTCAGAAATCTGGAACTAATACAACTAAACTAAACAAAATACAATATGTTGAAATATAACATTCTCTTTAAGGTGTTTAAGATTTACTTGCAGTCAAGTCTGGGGAGAGTTTAATTGCAGCATTTGATTGCATTCACAACGTATTTATATGACAGCATTACATCCTAGGTAATCAATTCTCAATTGCCATCATAGAATAAGCCAGTTTGTGAGGCAGGCAAGGCAAAATATATGTGGGGCGGTATAAGGGGTGGTGTTTATGAGTGTGTTTGGATGTGAGGCCAATGATTTGTCACATCTTTGTGAAATGTAAGGCCAATTTACCTGGAATACAATACTTTGTGGGGGCCAGTCGACTGGTCATAACTTAGCAGGGTGCTTTGTAATCTTGTACCATTTTTCTTTTTTCTTTTTTTTTTTTGACAAAAATCCAAATTTGTTAGAAGATCAATTAAAATAATTTATCAATCTAAAATAACAACCCCTATAGGTTAATCAATGTCTATTTCATGTGTTCTTTTTTGTGTAGAGTTTTAACAGAACAGAACTTAAAATAACAGCATAAATACTCAGAAACTGTATTTGCTGTATAGAGTGCAATATAGAGTACACTTTTAATCACTTGCTAAATTATGCTAATTAAACATGAGCTCTTTGCCATTTTATTCAAAGCTGGAAATTATGTTTAAAACTATTTTACTATATTTTACTATAATATTGTGAAACAAATATTAATCCTATTTCACTACTGCTCCTCAGAATTCCTTACTTATATTCGTGTCACACAACAGTATTTTATTATAATATTGTATATAAAGATAATTGTAAAGGTACAATGTAAGGCTTTAACAGGGATTCTTGTGAAATAATAAATAACATTACATAAAAGAAAAAATTATTTCTAAAATTGGAATTACCACAAGGTATATTTTGTAAACTATATTTATTATTAGATCAGAGGGAAGCTGAACATCAACCTGCAAAATGCACTCTGGCATTATTATGCATTAAGGCCACAACACACCGGAATCCAATTATGCGTCCGATCCGACAGAAAATCGTGTCGGATGAGGTTTTGGCGTTTAGTGCTCATTAAAAGTCAAGGGTGATGATCACACTGACACCATTTTTATCCAAAGGGGCTAACGTAGCTGCGACTGAGAAAGCTCTGTTTTAGTCGGACTACGCAGCAATTCAGTGGCAATTTCAAGGGTCTGACAGGAAGAGAGACGTGCTTACAAAGTAAAACACTTCCGCTTTATGGGAAAATACAAAATAAAATCTGTTAATCACACAGGGAAGCCGCCAGTTTTGGAGTCACACAGTCATTTATAGTAAGCGGGACAGACTCATGCAAAAACAATGAATGAAACACAACAAAAGAATAGTTTTCTCATGATAGGAATTCAGGAAGTCAGAAATCGGATAAAGTAGTGATCCTCTCAAAAAAAACAATGAGGGACAGGAAGTGCAGTTTATCAATCTCGAAAAAAACAAAACAAAAAAAATAAATAAATGGATATAGTAAAATATTGATCCTAAAATAGGATTATTGCACTGGTTAGTAATACTGTGCAATAACCTGTGCAATAATCCTGTTGAAGAAGAGACTCCAGCTGTTATATATATATACATATATGTGGAAGCACAGAATATACCACATGCACCTTTTCCTTCTTTTGTCTATTGATGTGAAAAGTGAATCTCTCCACTGTGAGATTAATAATCAAAATTAATGTCTGTCTGTCTGTCTGTCTATGAGCCTCACAAAAAAAATATAGCATATGAACATTCACTATCTGTTCTGGTTTGAGATGCTGCACAGATTCGTTAAGTGGGGCTTTGCTTTATAGCTGTGCCTGTGTTTTTGTTTTGTGTTTGTTTTTTTTAATAACAGTTCATAATCTGTCCAAGTCAAATGTGGGAAATTGTTTTAATTTTTGTATAGCACAAAGGCAGAAGCGAAAAAAAAAATCTGCCTAGTCGGACCTTGTCTATACACAGTCAGTGTGAAATGGAAAAAAATTGAATCGAAGATTAAAAAGCTTGTTCGCAACGGGTGGGATCTGACCTTTAACCATAGATTAGAAGCCTTTTTTTGATAGTTCAGTGGCAATAGTAAAAAAACTAAATTGCCAGGTGTCTCAATTGGTCTGTTTGGCAACACCAAATGGTCGAATTAGATGCCTTCAATGGCTGCATGTGTATAAAGTTTACTGTGGAGAAACTTCATTTGCAAAGATAGAATCTTGGCCTAGACCTTATGAAACACCATTGTTATGAATGAAAGGGGGAGTTGCTATCCTGGTTTTCTTATCTAATTACGAAGTCATCCCTAAACTTGGCGGTAAATGTTAACGAGTTAGTTAAAGCTGCTATTGTGAGAAAGGGGGTCAGAAAAAAACAACAACAATATAGATACAGTGAAGTTAATGTTTATATAAGAGAGACAGTCAAAAACTTTTAGCCATTTTGCGTATTGGAGTATGCTTCTGGGTACGGAAAACCATGTTCTAACCAAGTTTCTTTTATTTTATTTTATCTTGGCATCCTATTTTTCAGTTTTTTTTTTTATTTATTACTTTTATGCCTCTTCTCTGCTAAGAGTTATGCAGAAACATTTGATCTACTTTGTTGTGCTTTTCTTTTCATTGCCAGATGGCCATTTTTTTTTTTTTCAAACCTTAAAACTTTATGTAGGTTTAAAAACACTATAAACTTTAAAAAGAATATTCACTGATCAGGCAACTCAAAAACAGAAATTATTAAAATAAATGAGCATATAAAAAATGTAATAATTAAAAGTATTAAAACATTCATAACTTCCAAATAAACATAGCAGCAACACAGCAAGGGAAAAAATGAAATAAACAAATTGTACCAGATCAGATACCAAAGAGAAGAGGTGGGTTTTAAAAGCATATCTAAAGATTGCAAGCAAAGGAGCTTACTTATTTGCAGTTACACAGCATTCAATATTTACTTGCAATGGCAAAACCCCAATCTCCTCGTGTTTTCATTACAAAATACATTTTGTGTATTGAATCTCTGCCAAGTAAGTAGAATTCTCCACAAGGCTTGACTTATTTTTTCAGAATATCGACAGGCCATTTGGATTATTTTAGATACACACACACACACACACACACCGAACAAGCAGCTGGGAAATATTACAACTTCCCCCACCGGATCTATCAGATTATACCATGCAGTACATTCAATTACATATGAGAGCAGATGGTGTAAACAAAATCAAACATGCATAATCTTGAGATTGGATCCTTCGGTTTTATATGAACTCTGAGTCAAAGTCCTGACATCAGACCAGACATATTAAGAGGAGTCTGTGGGGCCAGCAAGCTAACTGACTCAGGGGTTTTTAAAAGTGGAGAAATCCAGAAGAAATAGATGTATTATTCTTTACTATATTGAAAAGCAAGCAAACGTAAATATACTACAGGTCCTCACTCTGTTCTTTGCTCTCTCTTTCTCTCACACACCCACACACATGCACACACATCCACAACCATCATTTTCCATGTTTTATGGGACTTGTCAATGACTGCCATTCATTTGTATGGCCTATACCAGACCATTACTCTAAACAAGAAAGAAACCAGCACAGTGACAAATTGTATAGTATCCTATTTTATCTTATCTTTTATTTTCCTTTCTTATCTTATCTTGTCTTATCAGTCACTATTTCAGCCTAGAAAACCATAAACAGTATGACTTCACCATAAGAATAACATTTATTTTACACAATGAAAAGCACTACATAAAGCTCAAAGCCCACATAATACACAGCCATTGTCTGCATTATGTGTGCAGATACAAATATAAGCACAGTATGTACATCAAGTATATCTAATACTACATATATGCACTTCAACATTAAAAGCCCATTGTCGGAGAGGCAGCATATTTTAGTCCCAGTACTCCAAAATGTCTTTTTTCTTAGTTGGACTAGCAACACTGTAGTAGTTTTTTCAACATAACAGCATTCCGATAAGCATGGAAACATCATGCAAAGATGCATTATGAGTCTTTGCAGAAACAGTAAGTTTGGCTTCAGCACCTGTTCTTTGTGTGTCTTTTATTCTAAAATGACAATAACTTGACAGGACAAAGAGTTTCATTCTCTCCTTCTTTTGTGAAGAACAAGAGTCAAAACAGCTTAGATGCAGACAGGTGGCTTAGGTCTAAAACTCATACTTAGGAGACTTTTACACCCTAACTGGCAACTTTTATATTTAGATATACTAGTTTATCTCCAGGCCTAACAGTAGGAAAGAAGTAATTTGTGACAGAGGGCAAAGACCCTGCAAAGCCAAAGGATTTAGTGTGCCGCGCTCTGTGCTGTTTTGCTATGGAGTTTTCCAAGTATCCGATCTTACCAAAAAGCACAAAGGACGCGCTGTCTTTATCCAGGCATTTTTTCTTATTAGAGAAAGTCCTAGAATTATGCTGGATCATAGTAATATAGCAAAGTGCCTATTTACATCATGGTAATTATAGTGTTTGTAATGCCTGGAAGAGTAACTATATTACTGCAATTTTGGAAAAGAAGTGTTGTTAGAAATTCAGTTATTCAGTGCTGTTATTCCCTACACAACATATTTATGTAGAAATGACATCAGCTGGGCGTGCTTCGGCGGCGACCGCTGTACGAGTCCTTAATCCTCAACGTGGCCGACCAGGATTCGAATCCAGCCTGTGGTCCTTTGCCGCATGTCTCTCCCCCTCTCTCATAACCCCTTGCGTTTTAGCCCACTGTATAAACAAATTTGCCACTAGTGCCGTAAAAACCTCAAAAAAAGAGAAATAAGAAAAGAAATAACATTGGTTGCCAACAGGGTTTGTTTGATTTTATTTTGAAACAGGAGGGGGGTGGTGGACTCTACCTAGCTCTTGATGAAGTGATTGGTGGTGCAGTCACTTCATCTTTACAGAGTAAGTGTTGTAAGGGCTTTACTCTAATAGCTTTATTCTAGCAGCACTTAAGAATGAGCTTCAGTTCTGTATTCCGCAATGTAATGCTGCATTTGATTCATTGTACTTTTTGTTTTCTCATTTTAATCCCTCCTAAAATTTGTTGAGTTTATAAATTTTCCTCCATGATAGGTAAATAGTTTTGTTGTTTATAGTTGCTGTTTTTTTTTTTTTTTTTTTTTTTTATTAATTATATTTTTTGTTTTTTGGGTAGAGATTTCAATTATCCTTTTATTTATTACAGCATTCTCAAAACATTAATATTGAGAAGTTTTTAAAAAAAAAGAAAAAGAAGGTAACTATAAAACACTGCATTATCGTTCTTTCCCAGTTGGTGCCCCAATACAGTATTTGTGCGCAAGGCCCCCAGATGACTAGCACAGTCCCTGGTCATAACTTTTATTAATTATTTCCTCCAATTTTACCTCATTCACCTGAATCGAATACAGCCACTTGAATGTACAGAAAGTGTTTTTGTCATAGGAAATTGGTTTCTTTGAACTGATTTTTAAAAAATCAGCAAATAGGTCACAAGCTGTGAACTATGGAGAGGTCGAGCAAACAGGCATCCAGGTACAAGCTGCCCCCTAGACAAAAGTCCCCATTTGGCTAAGGTGTACAAATGAGAAATCTTTAGTTATTTATTTGTTTATTTAGTCCAGAGATCTTTCAGGAAACGCAACACACTACATGATGTATACAAGTATTCATAACTGGCTGCGTGAAAGGGAAATACTAAGCAAGCTTTTACCAGGGTGGATAATTTTTCATTAATGCTGGACAGTACTGTTTAGGCCTGGAGTACTGGAGATTTGCCATATATCCTTATAATATGTACATCATACAGTTGTATAAAAGATACACCACAATCTCATTATTTTGGTTACACTAGATTTGCTAGGTAAAACAATAGCAACAAGATTAATAGATGGAGCAAGATACAGGTATTCATACAGTGGTTATTCAGTACATTAAACATACATTGCTAGGAAGTTGAGTTGTTAGTTATGCCTTAAAGATGGAATGTGGCATTTTTATTTTTCACCAACCTCATTCCAAATCGTTGGTACTGTGTACCTATCTTACTGCGTAATCTTAGCATGCTGCTCCACTTAAAGCACTTTGAATTAAGACATCTAACCACGGCTCGTCTCTAAGTCTGCTCACTACTCAGGTTCAGGTTCCCTCCGATTTCTGTAATGAGGAAAGGCTACATGTTTCATTTTAGGGACAGGGCTTCTATTACTGAACAAACTTTGGAAAAAAAGCATTGCAAAACATAACATGTTTTTTGGCATTTTTTTTACTGCACATGAGCACAAATGCAACTGCCTTTCATCCAACCCAATCTGCATAAGTGACCAGATGCTTCAGGCCATGCAGCTTATTGGCTGAGACACATTTTAAAAGCCTGCACTGAATCAAACAAAGCCACCATATAAATTAGCTAAAGGTTTTCATCCTCCACCATTTGCAAATGCAGTCAGGTCAGATTTCACAGATTTTTAACAAAAAGAAAAGTTTTAAAACCTCATTTAGATCACAGAGTGTACATTTTGCAATAAAATACAAATAATATTATTTTTCTAAATTAATGGCTTTTGCTTTTTCTCCATTTGCGTTTTGGCTACTTGTTTCTACATTACTCGGGAGGCATTAATTTTATAAAGAAATATACATTTACCATTAAAAATATTGGTCTTCAAAAAATATGATATGACTTATTTTTCAATTTAACAGAAAAAAAATTGAAATCAAATATGAAATGAAAATCAAATAAACTATAAGAACAAAGTAACTGAAATTAAGTCATGTTAATTAAGAATGCCAAATATCCTTATTGTCTTAAATATGTGCAAATTTAGCCATATAACATTTCTTTTTTTTTCTTTTTTTGCACATTTAAGTGCCTAGATACTGCTTCTTTTTTTAACACGACAAGGTCACTTCAGATCTCAAATATTCCTATCACTGTCAGGTTATCTCTTTTTTGTTGCACTTGCAACAATTCACATGCTTAATATTCTTTTCATTGGATTTAAATAAGAAAACTGTATATATTAGACTACAAAAATATAACCCAAGGGATATAAAAAAAAAACATTTTTAAGAAGAAATGATTGTGCTTTTTCTTTACCCCAGAGAGGAACAACAGTTCAAAGAGTTGGAACTGGGTGAAAGTGTGTCACTGGTACCAAGCCAGGATGAAGTATTACTTGCTTTAAATCCTTCAGCACTGATCAAAACCAGACTTACTGTGCACACTGAGAGAGGTTGGTACTTCATACACACGCAAGCTTTGATCACTAGAACTCGTTACACTTGCACTGACCTGTTAGTTCCCAAGCCACATGACGGACATCAGGAGACCTTCTGTTGGCTAAGGATGGTAATTTGCCATCTCCGTTTTCCTTCCTTTAGTAGCAGAGTTATTTTGTAAAACTGCAACAACTACTGTTTGAGAGATGTGGTTATAGTTGCTGTGTTTTTTTGCATTAAATTATTCAGCTAAATATGATGACTTTCAATTTTTTTCTTTTTTTAAAACTATTTGTATTTGAAGTCTTAACCTAGAAGTAAATATGTTTGTTTGCTTCAGATCAGAAAATCTCTGAGGCATTACAAGTCAAAATCCAGATTAAGTACCCAAAATTTAAGTACTCACACATAACATATGAGCATAATGGATTGTGGAACATTTCTTAGGCTATAATAATTCTATGTCTACACCAGCTAATGTGCTATATGTCTCATTTTAAAGTAGGGCAATACTTTAATGTGTGAATACAGTTATGCCTTCATTAACTTTTCCACGTCCAATGTCTATAAAACATGAACTTTATCAATTTATTTTCTCATTCTTCAGTGCTTGCACACCTCCGTATGTCTCAGAATCCAAGAGACTGGCACACATCATAGCATTGGGAGCTGGGGAATTTAAAGCCATTCTGCCACATTCATCAGTTTAAAGAAACAGACAGAACAAACTTATGTTATGGTGTTTTGTGCAGTGTGAAAAAAAAAAAAAAACGAATAAGGAATCCACTGTGGAGCTGTTTCAAAGGGGCAATTTTACACCAGCTTATGAGCAAGAGTGACTGAGGAGATGCACACTGCTTAGAGAATGCCAGATGTTACTCAAGAGAATCCATCAACAGCAAGACTGACCATGGATGAAAGGATTCTAAATTGGCTCTGAAAAATTTGGTCAGAACATTACAGGCAGCTGAAGAAAATATTTTTTGTTTTTATGAGATGTTTGCCAATTTAATTCAGTCCATGGGTGTATATATGTGTGTGTGGGAGTGTTTGGCCATGTTTTTGTTACCTTGTGGGGAGGTTTTTCCAGGAATGTGCTACATTTCGGGGGCTTATTGGTACTTGTGGGGACCAACGACAAGTCCCCATCAGGAAAGGTTATATCCTTGGGGTGGGGTTCGGTTAAAAACTAAGGTGTGAATATAGTTTAGGTTAGATTTAGTGTTGGTTTTGTTTTGTTAATCATTATGGTACCAAGGGGGGGGGACCTCGGTGCATACCAATGTCTCGCCCGAAGTAATGTGTGTGTTTTTTTCTCACTTCAAGAAGATTTCGTTTTTTTCCGCATTAATTTTACTGATTCCTTTCAATGCTCACATCTTTGAAAGTGCCATGAAGTCTAAAAAAATACCAAGCTTAAAGACAGCACATATAGAGTTAATGTAAAAAGATATCATTCAAAAGAAACTTTTAAAGAAATTATATCTTAAAATGTTACCTTTCATGAAGGCTATGTGAGGGTCTGGGTAAATTGGAGGTAAAATATATACAAAGTCACAAAGATAAGATCTATGAAGGAAATGTGGATACATTGGTAAATGGCCACAGATTTCTTGCCAGAATAGGGACAAAAATCTTGCTAATGTCATTCTGTAGTTTTAAGATAGTGCTCAGCATTTCTAATAAAAAAAAAACAATAAAACATTGACAAGTACGGGACTGCTGTTTGTTTAAACCCTGTTATCAAGCTCCAGAGACGTCATGATTCAGTGACAGATGGGAAAGCTGAAAGGCAACAGCATAGCATATACCAATCATTCAAGTAGGGGAAAAAAAATCAATAAATATATATATATATATATATATATATATATATATATATATATATATATATATATATATATGTGTGTGTGTGTGTTTGTTTGGATATATATTCGTTCAGTATCCTCAAGATTGAAGTCTGGGTTTGTCCAATCATTTGGTGTTTTGGTTTTGACAGCTGGCTGGCAGTAAGGCATACTCTAACAAAATCTAACTCTTCTTGCTGTGTATCGATCTATGTCTTTTAAGAAATAACAGGCAGACCTTTTGTTTTTGGATCTGCCAGTGCTGGTGGTAGTCATAGGCAACAAAGTAGTTTCTGGTACTGTATAAGGGCTTGCAGTATGCTAATCAGGCCTAACTTTATACTACTGATTCATGGGTTATAGTTTCAATGTTAGACAAATAAAAGAATGAAAAATATAGGATTTTAGTTATTTTAAGAATGAACAGACAGAGATAACTGTGTCAAATCATCTCTAAAGCTGAATCCTATGTGAAGTGGGTGTGCTGGATGTGCTGTAATAGTTACAGGCTAGAGATGGACCGATACATTGGCCAGCTGAAATTTTTGGCCTATATTTGTTTTTGTTTTTTTGTGGATCAGTATTGAGCAGTCAATGCATGGATTAGCCTATACAGGTGCACATTCAGCTTCCATGCCGAGACAATCCCCCACTTTGCTATCCTTTGTTAATATTTCCTTTAATTTGTTAGCAAATGTTTATTTTTTTTAAATAACCTGTATTTAACATTTGTTATCACTGTGTCCTTTTAAATCACATAAATAAAGGAAGAAAAAGCTATATAGGCCTAAAGAAGATGGCAGCACAAAATGGAGACTGATGTCAAAATAATCGCTATCAGCAATAACCTTAAAAACCTGTATCGGTTGAGCTCTACAACAGACCACTAAGATCATCTGTATTTATCATTAATCATCAACTACTATATTTGAAAAGTATGACCATGCAAGCTGCTGTACAAAACTGCAAAAGAACACATAATGTGGCTGGGTTTGAAACATTATGTTTTTTTTTTTTTTCATTACCATATGAGGATCACTCACTGGGTGTTGAAGTATGTTAAAAGAAGGCAAATCAATGGATAGGGTTTGGAACCCAAGGTTTATAGGAGGATGCTAATTTAACAGATTACCATTTAATGGCAAATGTCTTCTTAGAGCAAGGTAAAACAAGGTGTTTGTCTGACAAATGTCATCTATGGAAATACACACAAAAAGAATGGCATCCAACAAAAGAATAGCACAGCTATATCATTTTGTAAAGCTTCAGTGATCTACCTATATTCTTTATGCTTTTACAATATACTATCATGTTTTTACAATGTACTTACTCTTTGTTTGACCAATATTACATATTTATAATCTATTATTAATTTTGACAGGCTGTGACAAAACCATGAACAAGTATACATGCAGTCATTTTGCATTATTTACAGAATAATGTCAAACACGGAAAATCAAAAAAATAAAAAGTAAGAAAAGTACTTGACTTCCAAAAAAGTAAAAAAAAAAAAAAAAAAAAAAACTATCCATTGGACTTTTTTTTCCAAGTTTGAAGATGCTTTGCATCCAGGAATACTTGACTATTTGAATGTTGACACTCTCCACAGTACTTTAAGGAGAATTTACCGTTCAAACTTTTCTGATATTCTACCTGGAAGCCTTTGTATAGCTTACTGCAACACCCACCCCTGATGATGTTTCATATTTATTGTGTTTTTGGTGGAGCTTTTAAAATGAATTTTTTTTTTCTTTTTGCCCTTTTTGAATAGGAGGACAGCAGTTTGAAGGTTTGTGATCAATTTGTATGTGTGTATGATCATAATACCTTTATAAATTGGCCAGAATTGTATACCTTTTAAAGAATTTCTGAAGGCAAAGAAACATTTTATTGCGTTGTTTACGTTGTTTCATGTAGTGTGTATAAGATTGTTTCAATGGTGTGTGTGAGAGTATTTCAGTAGTATGCGAGAATATTTCAGCTGTGTGCATACAGGTTTTGTAGGATTTTAGTAGTTTAAATGAGAGCAAATTCAGATTAATGTCCCTTATGGAAGCTCATACATATAAATATTAATATAAGTAATGAGATATAACATAGTTTAAACATGAAAAGTAATAAAATGACATGATACTGTATTGTGAAAACATGATTTTTTTTTCTGTGAGAATCTTTTTACATAATAACATGATGTAGATGTAACAGTTCTACACATCCATAGAATACCACCACTCATTTGTGTGGTAGTACAAGCTCAGGGTCAAAAGTATTATACAGTATAAGGAGCTTTAAGAGAAAGTACCTCAAACAAACTTATTAAAAAATAAACAAAAAACTACCAGCTAGCACCTTAAAAGATCTTGTACCATAGCATCTTGGTGTCACAGAACTCAATTCAGGTGTCACAGTGAGTGCATTGATACAGATTTTATAGCAGCAAAAAAATGTAGGAAAGCAATCATTATGTTATGCATGATCAGTTTCTGGTGCTTTTTATTTAATACATTTTAGAGTCTCTCCTTTGAGAAAACACTTATACAGAATAAAGTAATCAGTTCTCAAAAATCATTGACATGGCATGAAATAAGTCTTTGTTGTTTGCTGGTTTTATAGAACATAATGGATCCCTTGACTATTTTACTGCTAGTTAGTGATCTTAGTGTATAAAGAACCAGTAAGGGGCTCTTGGATCTGAATGGATTTTAAGTTGCCATTAGTGGTTAGAGTCTATTCACAAGATATGCATGTATTTCTTTGATCTTTCACCACTGCTTTGGCTTACTTTACTACCTTGTACAAGCCATGGACATCAAACTAAATGTGAATTCTGTTAAGCTCAGGCCCCTCCTCAGATGTGACAGTAAACTAAGCTAAGGGATCTTTGAGTAGGCAAAGGGACTTTTAATGAACAGTGCCATTATTGATCTGTAGACAAAACAGTCGTTAATTATGTGCGGGTGGGCATTTAATTGAGGAAGGAAAGGAAGGTCTCTGCTTGCTAAGCTAATGCATGGGCAAGAATGAGGAGAATTTGATTGAGTCTTTTGCCAAGAGGGTAAAGTATGGGACACAAATAATCACAGAGGCAGTGCCTCTGAATTTTCCTTTATTCATCTTACTCTTATACCTTTTTTCCTTTCCCTGCTTTCTGTTTTTTTTTGTCTTCATGTCAGTTGCACTTGGTGTCTTATTTTTCAATCATTTTTCCTCAAAGTAAAGGGAATTTACTTTATAAAGAATTTTGTTGTTTTTTTTAGCCCAGTTTTACAAAAATTTAATATAGCTTTTTCACTTATGTCATTGCAATGAGGCCTATCTGTAGAAAGAGCTTGACAGAGCTTGTGGAAGACTTGCATTTTGACTGAATAAATGCTTGGACTATATTTTTTTGTGTGTATGTGTGCAATCTTTATTTTAGAAGTTTAATGCAACTAACTGAGTAGTTTTCATTTATCATTTGCCAATCACTCACAAGTCCCAATCTTCGGTATCTGAGAAAGCCTCTTAGCAGATGCTTGTTCGATAATCCACTCATTTATCAATGATATCAGTGACCATTTTCCAGTGTTTGTAGCTTATAGCGCCTGTTACAGGAAAGCAGTGAAGAAAGCATCCAACAATAACAAAACGTAAGAACAGGCGAGTCAGTAAATGCATTTAGAAAAGATCTGCATCGTTAAAAGTGGGACTCAATAGTCCAGGAGAAAAACACAGAGATTATGAAACGCACCTATATATATATATATATATATATATATATATATATATATATATATATATTATTTTTTTTTAAAGATACCCATAATAAACACTATCCATTAAAAAAAGACATATCACACTATTTAAATATTCTCATATCTCATGAATCACAAAATTAAGGAATGCCTGTAAAAAGACCAAAATGCTATATAGAGAATTCCCTGAAGTAAAGTATCACCGAGACAAAAAAAAGATATACAACATATAGCAACAATTTAATCAACATTTTAAGCAAATGCAGATAGGAATTTCATATTGAACTATTACACAAGAATAAAAGACAACATCAAAAACATGGAATGCATTAAAATATGTTGTTGGAAAAAGATCCAAAGAAATAGTTATTTACAATATTTCATGAGAAACAATACCATTACTGATGATATTTCTGTAGTGGTTAAAAAATTAAATGATAGTTGCAGATTGTGGGATAAAAGACAACATGATTGAGTACAAACAACCAAAAATCCATCCAGTGTTTCTTACAGCAGTGAAAGAGAAGAGGGAGAGATAATTGCTGTTGTTGGTAAATCTAAAAAGAAATCCACTGGAATGACTACAGTCAAAAGAGTCATTTAAGCAACAGTTAAACCACTGACTCATATCAACCTCTCCTTTGAAATGAGCACATTTCTAAGCAAAATAAAAAATTGTAGCATGATAAAAACTAGAGACTGGAGGACAGAGATTGATTCCACAGTTTTTCAAGATTTTAGAAGAAAACTCTTTACTAGCAGACAGAAGAACTTTATTGAAAAACACAAACTGCTTTCTCAAAGTCAGAAAGGATCTAGATCACACAGATCCACAGCCTTGGTAGTCCTGGAATAGAGAAATCGCTTGCTGCACTCACAAAAGAAAGATTGCAATTGGTCTGTTTGTTGATCGCAAAGAAGCATTTAACACAATTGAGCATAATATATTAATCAGGAATTTAGAATATTACTGTATAAAGAGAGGCGGTTCTGGAGTGGATGACTAGCTATTCAAGAGACAGGCAACAAACTGTGAAAACGGGAGATTGTTGCAGATGTTGATACCTGTAGGCAGGGCAGATCTTCTGTAGCATTCTTTGACTGAAGAAATTCTGTTGACCAACAGTCTTCTGAAAAGGATGCTCACTATGTCCATAATGTTCTTCACTTTATGAAGAATTCTCCTTTGTGAATTAATCTCCAAAGGTATTAGAAAAGTTCCTAGAACAGAGTAGACCTATTTTTATCAGCTTGTTGAGCTTTTTTTAAGTGCTTTGTTCTTATTCTGTTTGCCTAGCAGACAATGGCAAAAGATATCATACTTTACAAAATAGACGTATAGAAGATATTCAGCATCTTAATGCAAACACTCAATGATCTAAGCTTCCTTTGGAAGTCTGCTCTGTCCCCTCTTGTATACAGCTTGACAGTTGTGTCTTTAGATGAGTCTGTTGTCCCGGGGACCATCAAGGTATGTATTGACCTCCATCACCCCCAATTCATCTCCCATGATATTCATGGGTTTCACTTAGTTCCCGTTTCTTTTAAAATCTACCATAATCTCCCATGTTTAGTTAAAATTCAGGATCAGATAATTGTTTGACACAAAGTGGTTCACTACTGTAGCTTCTTGCACTCAGCTACTGGTCCATCTCTGATTCACCGGCCTGCAAAATCAAGTATTTCGGCAGGTGACAGGAGTCTCTCTTGTTCTGGCAGTCAGAGGAGTACAAAGAAAAAAGAATGGTGAAAGTAGCATCCCCTGTGATGCTCCTGTGCTGCTGACTACTTCATTAGAAAGTCGACCCTTCAGTTTGACAAACTGTGGTCAACTTGTCTTTGATCCAAGAAACTGTTCATGTCTCCAACTGATTCCTCTAGAGTTTCTGACAAAGTAAGAAAGACTGAATCATATTTAATATACTGGATACATCAAAGAACATGATACTCACAGTGCTGCCTGCAGTGTCTAAATGGCAGTGGGTTTGTTGAAGCAGGTGTATGAAGGCAACTTCAATATAATTCAATGTAAGTAAGCAAACTGCAGTAAGCAAACTGCAGGGGGTCCTGATAGCTGCTTGTGCACTTGCTCGGATGATAAAACGGAAGTCTTTTTAGGATGTTCATGATTTGGAATGACAGGTCAACAGGTCTATATTGAGGATTGTTGGCTAAGCTCTCCTTGGAACTAGAATTAGGCAGAAGGGCTTCCAGAACATACGAATCGTCTCCTGGGGCCAGGCTAAAGGTGAAGAGGTGCTGTAGAATCCCACAGAGCTGCTCTGGACAGGCCTTCAGGTCTGCGGCTGACACCGTCTAGACCTGGTGATTGATTAGCAGTCCTCATGCTTGGACATTACTTCAGGTGTCCCCCAGGGATCAGTATTGGGACCAGTGCTCTTTATTCTCTACTTAAATGAATTCAATTATGTTTTGTTTACAGGTTATACAATTATTTTTGTTACAGGTGAGAATTTACAGTAGCTTTTGGATAATGGGACATCAGAAATTGGGAAGCTAAAAACTGGTTTGACAATGACAAATTGTCCTTGAATCTGAAATAAAAGTATGCTAAGGCTATTTGGAAATTAATAAGAAAATATAGATATCCATCCATCCATCTATTTTCCGTCACGCTTTATCTCAGGTGGGGTCACGAGGGCTGCTGGTGCCTATCTCAACCTGTCAATAGACAAGAGGAGGGGTACACATTGGCCAGTCCATCGCAGCACAAAAATATAGATATGAAAGTCAAAATAGATGTGTGACATGTAAATGAAATAGCATTCCTAGGGGTGATTATTGAGTACAAAATCTATAGAGTAAAATATCATCAGACATTTCCAGAATAAAGTATTTTGAAACATCAGAAATTTTTTTGCTTTACAAAGAATAGTGAAGTAAAAAGAATTGTACATTCTCTAATGTTAACTGATTTTACCATGCCTGAGCTATTGTGTATACGTATAGGTCAACACCTAAGGTGCCCATTCAAACAGTATGCACACTGCAGACAACATAGGATACTTCATAAGGCTGGCTATCATGACCACACTAATCCATTATTCATTTATTCCTGCTTGCTTAAATTCTCTGATTTGGTAGAGTTTCAAACCTCACAAATAATTTATAAAGATAGAATACAGAAAAAAAAAAAAAAAACAGCTGCCAGAACACTTCAACAACTTGTTCAGAGAGATGAAGGGTATAGTTACAGGGATAATCTAAGTTTTAGGCTCAAATTGATTGCTTTGAAAAGATATGATAAAGGATAGGGAACAGCAAGGGATATCCTTAGTCACTGTACATTGGTGAAAACATATTTCTTTCTCTGCTTGGTGTGAAGTGGGGAATGACTAATATTTATATGAATGAAGATGTGTTTAGGCACATAGGAATGTGTATATGTATATTCATATATATGTACTTTAATTTCTTTGCTTACTTAATGGACTTTTGGAGTAGTGTGAACCCATAAAGATGGTAGGAATTGGGATGATTGTTGGTGGTAATGACCAGGAAGGAGACAGGGTATGATTAAACTTTCACTCCTCAATACCCATTTTTAGACAGTAAATTAAAACTGTAAGTTATACATCTAATATTATTACACATTCATTCTGCAGTAATATAATTTATTTTACTGGGTTGTCTAAAATATATTTTTTTATTCATTCACTCAAAGTGTGTTTGACTTTGACCTCTTTGCAGAACATGTAATCCTATATATGTAAAGGTTTTTACCCCTTAAACCCTACTTAAAACGATTTATGTGATTTTTGTGGTTCTAAAAGTCCCATTAGACAAGCTCTGCATCTAATTAGTAAAAATGCAACACACCATAAGCATGTAACATTATGACTTCAGCTGCTCACGCTACAGAAATTGATATACATGAAAAGTGGAATTTAACTCAATACGTACATGGTCTAATCCCTACGGCGAATGAATTGTGTTGCTTAAGCATGAGTGTTTGGAGCTCATCACAAATTAGATTCTCATTAAAGTAGGCTTATTTTATCTCTACCCCTCCCAAAGAATTATGGCAAGTTTCTTCAAGTCTCTGAGCTTGCAGTAATTACCATGCACATGAAGTAGCTTTCATAACACCTAATAAACATAGTTGTAACAATGTAAAAATCGAATGGTAGTATAGATGTATGCAAAGGAAATAAATTGTGTACATGAAATCCACATTGATGGCAGTAGTTATTGTTACCAAATTGTGTTTTTTGCAATGTTGTAGCTTTGCACCAGTAATGCATGCAATTTTTATTGTATGTATTGTTTTATTGATATATTTGTTTTTCTAATATTTTAAAACATTTAGGTAGATAAAAAGAAAGCAAATAGGTATAAAGGATTTGAGTGTTTTTGATCAAGGGCTTCGCTGTTAATCAGGCTACATAGAATTGTTGTGTTTGACAAAAAGTTAGTTACCTGTTTCATTATAATCACTCTACTTTCTACTACTTACTACTAAAACGAATACTTTGCTAATGTGTTATATTCACAATATCGAACATCTAGATCATCAGATTGCCTTAAATTGCCATTTACCTAGCAACCACTATCCTCTCAGGTTCTAAACCTTAAGGATAACTTAACATGCTTGACTCATCTGAAATGTGACATGTAGGACATTATAGACACAACATTTGCAGCATCATACTCAGCAACTTTCTGTACCTAATATTTTCCTCAACTCTATGGGAGAGGGTATGGCAGAGACAGCAGGCTTAGATTTAAGGAAGTGGAAGGACTGACTTTAAAAAGTTTTTTGATCAAAAAATAATATATAGAAATTGGCCAAAATCTCAAAACGGTGAAGGCTTTTGTTCTAACCATTCCTATTCTGGACAAAGAATCAAAACATAAGCGGGTGATGTCTTGAGGATTGTTTATCTTTGCTTATTTGTTCTTTTGCATATGAATTATTGCCTTTGTGTCCTTGTTGTTTAAATTTTATCTAAAAAAAATACCTCAAGTAATGTAAAAAAGAACATACACTGTTTTGCTGTGCTACAAGTTGCTTAACAGAATTAGTCACAACAATGAAGAAAATCAGCATCAAGAAGAAAATAAAAATTCCTCACATTGGACTATAGGTGTGTTGTTTGTTACATTTGTTTAAAAAATGTTTTACAAAACACAAGACCAAGAACTAAGAATTGGAGGGAGACCTCATCCAGTGTTGATACTGTGATCTAATAATGTGTTCGTTTACCTGCTTTTCAACAGTCACAGAAACTAACAACCTTTGTCTGTACTTTTGTGGAAAGAGTCTCACATTGCTTGAAGCTGGGACACCAGGAAGGCCTGTTTGGAAAGTCATTTTGTATTTATCTTCTTGGCAGTGATCAGGGCTTAAAGGTGTAACTGCACCTTTGACAAGCCGCTTCAGGCAGCCCGCTGTTTAAGCACCAATCCATGGACTCGTTCCTCCGTCTCAGGCATCTTGCACTACTTGCAGCCCATGATTAGCTTTCTTTGTTTCCTGTTTTTTAGCAAGAGTAGACTTAACCTCTGCAGGTTTCTTGCCAATTCAATGTTTCTTTTTTTCAAACCTTGATTAGCATTTTTAGCTGTATATCTTAATAAAGGTAATTCTGAAATGTGCAGAAAAGGAATCATTTTTATCTTTTTGTACCGGTGAAACGACTAAAAGGTGTGACTTTAAATACAGTACTGCATTTAGTAATTCATTGATATTTTGCAGAAATCCAAAAAAAATTATTAAAAGGTCTAAGCCTTATATGGTACAGAATGAATTGCTTTAATGCAAAAATCACACTGGCTATCTTTATCATAATATCTCCTGACACAATTCCCTATATTATTATGAATCATTTCATTTTTTCCATTGAGTACTTTAAGTCTTCCTCCAGAATGTTTGTGCATAACAAAAAAATTACAAATTTTAAGGGACATTAAGAAAATGTAGTTAACAATAAAATTTCTGTTCCTAGGGATAATAATGGAATGTTCGATAAAAGCAGTGATCCTACGGTATATGATAAAATGTAGAGCAGTTCGATAAGCATAGGGTATCAAGTTAGCATGTGAAAATATATAGCTGCCTATAAGTATAAGTTACACTTGATAACTTTATTAAAACAAAAACTCCAAGAGTCTGACCACAGAAAATCTTTCTTCTATTGTCTCGGTGACAAGCCATAGCACCCTACTGTTAGTTGGAGGGCTATTAAGGCAGCAGGTTATCATTATATGGCCAGCAGCTGTGACTATTTTTTTTCTTATACTCCCTTTGGCCCTTGGGCTGAAGTCCGAGTGTGAGCCAGGAGAAGAATAAAATACACAAGCATTAGTTTTTAGGCCTTACAGTGTTTGCGTGGGGATTTGTTTTTCATGCATCAGCTTTTGTAGGAACTGTGTCCTTGTATAAACCTTTGCATGTGTGTGTACACGCATATGTCTGTGTGATGCCTATGCTCTTTTCTCTGAGAGTCCATAGCATCCCATTGCTCTTTGATAAATGTTTGTTACTGCAGTGCATGTGTGGCCCTAAAATGAAACGACCAGCTGGCCCCCCGCGGGAGCAGTTCATTCTGTGGTTAGACACATCATTACGGGTATGGATCTATTGATGGTTTGCCTTTCTGCTTTTTTTCCCTCCTGCTTTTCTGTTTTGTCCTCTTAATTATCTGCATTTTTACAGAAATTAAACATCATAACTTCAAATGTAATAGAGTGGCATAATTTACACATCTAATTAGTTTGTACACAGTATATTTTCAAAAGTTCTGAAACAAAAAAAGTAACCATGCAAATAAGTTAGAAACAGTATGTCATAATTGATATAAAAAAAAGTGACCACTGTACAATGTAGAATTTAATGAGACCAACGAATTGGTACAAGCAACCTTTTTTTTTTTTTTTTTTCCATTTTTCCCCATCTCCAAAGCATTGATCTCTCTGAATCACAAGCATTCTGATAGTCAAAACATCAGACAGGCTTTTTGTATATGAAACTTATATGCAAATACAGAGAAGAAAAATAAAAATGATCAGAGCATCAGCATAACAACTAAAATTTTTTTTTCATTTTTGTAAAAATGCTTTTAGTCAATAGCTTTAAGCATATTCCTTTTTTTCAGGGAAGCTTAATGTAAATTTATTGATGACAATAAAAATTGTGATATTTATAGAACAAATACCCATGGCATAAATTACTTTATTAACACCACCATGGTGATTGAAATTGTTTTTCTTCAGTTTTTCTGTAATATTGTGTTTATTAGGATGCTTTCCCAATGAAATTTACCCAGGACATAATTAATCTCAATGTATAGAAAAGTGTTGAGACAAAAATTAAAAAGTAACCTAATCACCTTTTATTTTTAGATAAACTCTTAAAATTGGAACGTAAAGGTGCTATCTTTATGTTACTGTGCAATTATTTCTAATTAGTCTAATTTTAAAATATGTATCCTGTCACTGTCTTTAGGCAGGCAAACTCTCTTTTAAGTTTTTACCTTTTTTTGGCCGACTCTGTTGGCATGTAAGAATCTTTTTGGATTGGTCCGTTTCAGTCTCCGTGTGCACCGAGCAATTAGGTTGCAAAGAAAGTCAGACATGTTGAAATTTTGTTGGCCCTCATGAGGTGATCATGAGCACATCCTGCTGTCGAAATAGAGCCACAGAGCTACCGGCAGATTTACCTCAACCCTGCACACTGCACTTGTGCAAACAGATAATTCTTCATCTTCTTTTTCCTCTTCTGTGGGACTGCTCCCTTTAGAGGCTTTTTCAAAAGTTTGACTGGGGAATCTTTTATTTTACATCAAGCCTTCATACACTTTGTTTTGTTCATGTCTTACCAGGGCATGAACAAAACAAAAACTTTACATGACCATGTATGCAAATCTAAATTACAAGCCACAAATGAGGACCTTAACTCCCATTTTATGGACAAAAATGATCTGTCCCCAAAATCAACAATACTTAACTAGCTGAATTACATTTTTCACTTAATGTTGTGACATGGGGGATTCTGTGTTAAGTATCTTGTCAGAAGCAACCAAGCACTTTTAGTCTTTTGTAGGAAAGTCCACCAGTATGCTCAAGAAATCCCTTAACACCCTAATGGCCTTTCATTTTATTAAAATGTCCTATTTTATTTGATTAGCCCTTATTATTGGGGTGGTAGAATTTAATTTAGCATTGGGGATGTATTTCTGCAAAAAAGGTGTCATGAATGAAAGAGTGCCAGCATAGGACAACAGTAGCTACTGCAGCTGAGATAGAAAATGTGCAAGTCAGATTCAGAAAGTAAACCTAAATAGACTACAATAAGTAAAAACAACATAAGGAAACAGGAGATGGGTCCAACAAAACCACAGATTAGATGGACATCAAAAGATAATTCCGAATTGATTTAGAAATACAACCATAATTATGTTAATAATCCAATCAAATGTTTGTTTTTTTCTATTACATTTCACTGTTGTTTATTTTGAATACAGTGTCAACAAAGATGGGTTTGCCAATGTTTCTTTGGGTCAAAATCAATTCCTGGTTGCAGTCACCACTAACAACCTTCAGATGTCAGGCTCTATGAGGCCATTATGACTCCTAGGAACAAGAAACAAGGCAGAGTGGGGGTCTTGTAAGACATACAACAGCAAATTGTCATCCTAGCTCCCTGTGCCAACTCAGTCGTACCAAGAACGTATAAAAATGTTTTTCATTTTGCTCCTGTTTCTTTTGCGGTTTAAAATAAGTTTTCTCTGAACCAGAAAAACTAGGTTGTAATGAGTTATTTTAACAAACTTAAAGTACAGTGATTTTCTGTGTCTTCTACTGGTATGCCTTAGTTAATACTCTAATGAAGCTGATTGCCAGATTCAGATGTGCAGGAGAGGTTAGAGGAGAAATGTTAGCGGTGCAGTTAGGAGGTCCTGTGTCAGAATACTGTCACTTTATTTGCTGAGTTGCTTCACCTCTTGTCTATATCTATCCCTCTTTGCCTCTCACCCCTTTTCTTGGCCAAGTCCTGTCCTTCAGCCGCTTCATATTACACTTCAGGAATTAAATTAGAGCTTTCAAAATCTTCAGACATGCTTATTACCCACCTGGCATTGTTGTAATGTGTCTGACCTTGACCTGTTAAGGATTAATCCAAGTAGACAGCGCTGAGCAGGCTCCGGGGATGATTCTCATTCGGAGCACAGACACACGTTGTGTTTACCAATCTGAGATAGACGAAGAGAACAAACAAGTACCAGCTCCTCACTTCGTGAGAGCAGTTCAGACTAGGCTCACTGTGTCACGTCAAGAAGCAGGAGAAGAAATCTGGGACACTATGCACAAATATGCTACAAAAGCAAAGCTTTCTCTGTATTGAAATAGCTAGCAAATAACAAAGATTTCCAGGGGTTATCACAAAAAAGGTGGAGTCCCAGGGTGCACAAAAGCAGGATGTCCTCATTAACAGGGAGATGGTATGTTGTTGTTTAAGTAGGTCATATTTTCTGCTTTTAAGATACATGACAGTCTAATTTGATGGTATTTGGAAATTTGATAGAGAAGTCCCTTTGGTTGTCCTCAAGGAAGTTTTGGACTCTGTTCTGGACACCAGCACGCTGTGTGAGCTGTGGGCTACAAAGGCATAGATTACTGAGTTAGTTAAAGTGGATGAGATTTGTCCAACAATGCTGAAGGATCTGGACATTGTGGTAGTTTGTGGTTTGTTGTATTTTTACCATTTCAATACTTCTATAGTAAACCATTACTCATGGATGGAATCCAAATAATAGTTTTGGTTAGGGAGGCTGTCTGGTTATGAAAGCATCCTGTTTCCATTTTTGCATTTTGCATTCAGTATAATGTGATGTTGGGATCATCAGGCATTTACCTCCATAATACACTGAAAGCATTGTTCTCAACAAGAACAAGGTGGACTGCTTGCTTTGGACTCATCATGTAAAGGAACATATTTATCTAGTGGAAGATGGATTCACACATTGGAGCATTGTCTACAGTAATGTAAAAATAAGGGTTTTGATTTTTTGTTCTACCAAAGTTAAATCACCTACATTCACCAGGTATTAATCATGGCCAAAATAATTAAGTCGCAGTCTGAGTCAGATATGTGGTGAGAAATGTTTGGTTTATTGAAAGGTTTTATCTGTCCCTGTGCAAATGGGTTTGGCGGATATTTAAGCCCATATTCCCATATCTTGTAATGTGGGGACTATGAATCTGAATTTTGCAACAACGGCACTGCTGGTGAAGCTCTTAGAAAATGTAACTCGCACACAGAACAGTAGTGAGAAGATCAGCATTCATTCTTTGCCTGCTTTGTGTGTCATGGTTGCTAGGGAACAGAGCAGATGCTAAGTGAGTGGCAATGGCAGCTTGGGAAGGCTAAAACTCTTTGAATCCATAGCCAAACTCTTCTGGCCTCCTTGTTTTCAGGACCCTGGAAGGGAGGATGCATAAATAAAATTAGTAGTATTAAGAGTAGAATATTCAAATAATTCTGAATATTTCTTTATTCTAAAGAAGTATCCATCTTAAGCTGTGATTTCACACAGTTTAAACATGTGGGAACTCACTTACATAAACAGATGTTAACCTGTGTTTTCAAAAGTTTATGAAATGCTACTTTAGATCTCTCTCATCAAATACTATGTTGGTACGTTAAATTAATGTGTACAACACCTTTCGCAGATAATAATCCCAGTGCTTTACAGAGTGTCTATAAAATGCATATAGTTCTAGGCTGCATTAAAAGCCTTAGTGTGGGACTAATTATACATTTAGAATGTAAATGTTGTCAGGGTGGTATTCAGCCTGAATTAAAAATCCACAGGAGCAAACAGAAACACTGTTTCAAAATTTACTATGACTGAAACTTTCAGAAAATATTTCCGATACAGAGGTGTACATAAATCCACAAAGCAACTTCATGAACTTTTTGAAAGTGTTAATAGTTCTGTTTTTGCCATGAACATAATTTAGATACATTATATAAAAGAAGCATGTTAGCCCTTTGAGGTGAAGGACACCCCAAGATGTGACTGATTTTGTGTTAGACCAACATTAAATGGTTTAAACTTTTAAATAGAAAGACAGATAGAATGAATGCATAAATAGAATGAATGCATATTTTTTTATATTTCTGTACAAAATGAAATCTGTTTTTAGCCCTTTCACTCCTCCAAACCTAAATGTATTCAGTGCACATCATTTCATGTTAGAAGACACCTAATTAGTAAACAGTCCATCTGTGTTTAATTCAATCTCAGTATAAATGCAGCTGTTCTGGGAAGGCCTCAGAGGTTTGTTAAAGAACATAAGTCAACAACCAGCTTCATCAAGATCAAGGAACAGCAGGAAATTCATAAAGTTTTTTTAAAGTTTGAAGGAGGACTTTTTTATTTAAAAATATCTTAAGGTTTAAAATTCTAAAAGGTACATGTTTTAAATATCATTAAAACCAGGGAGAGCATGACAAAACTGCAAATCTTTCAATCTGCCACCTAAAATCTCATGCTGTGAAACTTGAGCTTTAATCTTAAAATTCAGCCAAGAGGATCATGGTAAATCCTGTTGGAAACATAAAGATGTTTCCAGTTTGGAATATTTCTTGATATAACTGTTAGTTACTGTATACACTCTTTTGGAGCAGTAGCGCTAATGACTGCAAGAATTCAATGAGAGACCCCTTGCAGTATGTCACAAGCATGAACAATAACACGACTAATTTATAGCAAAATGTGGTATGGTTAAATAACATGAAGAAAAAAGAAATGGGTTTCTTGCACAATTCTATCACAAAGCTGACACCACATCCATTTCTTAATCTGTGTACTTGTGCGCACTCATATGCTTGTGACACGGCATCATCCTCAATCCTATGACTGTTCCAATTCACAAAAACACAAAACCGAGAATGGACAAAGCCCCCGGATGTTGGTTTCACCCCTCCCTCTTTACCCATCATGCATCAGAAGAGAAGGAGCTTTCAGGGGAGCACTCAGAGAGCTCAGAATATTAAGTTAAACGTTCACTATTCTGTTAGCGTTGTTCTACAAGTATGTTTGAAGATCATTGGAGGCGAGAACATTAGATTTTTAAGCTCCACTATATGGCCCATTTATTAATTTAGTGCGTAATTTAAAAAAGTTTGGATGTTGATAGGACCATGGCAACCAGCGGATCTCCTAGGTTAACCGCAGTCAAGGCTAACGTTAGCCCATCTGCACAGCCCATTCTAGGCATAGCAGTGTGTGAAGTACATCTGGCTCTGATGCCGTTTTTTAGCATTTATTTACAGTTGAAAAGAAAGGTGTTAAGAGTTTTAGAAAATTAAGACTGAGGCAATTGTTCGAAGCTTAGATGGAATGTTTTAGTTGAAAACATATGTACTCGGTTAATAATTTGTGGTAATACCTGAAGACCTATGTTCCCCGCACCAATTCTGCTTAGGAGGTACAAACCTATCACCTCCTAAACATGCAAATTTGTAAGAGATCTATATCACGCATGCTTTGCATCACATGGCTCTCTACATTTCATGATTTTCAATATTAATTTTATTTTGTGATGGAAATATTCAGTAGATTGAAAAATATGGTAGATTTGAACTTAATTATTTGAACAATAATATGGGTATTTATCAGTATTAGGTATTAGCTTACTGATTGAAACTCTTTGAGTCAATGCATTTTATCAGATGTAGATGTTCCAATAGATTCTGCTAGCCTGATTTTGTGTAAACTTGCAACTAAATGATGTAATCTTCTCAGCAGGTGCTTTATTACTAAGGCAAAGCTCATTCTGTAAGATTTGTATTAATAGTACCCGTCCTCAGATCTACATTGTCTAATGCTAGTGAATGGTCATTATTATATCCCCCAATGTTGCTTTTGTTAGATTTACAAAATTTCTCCAAATGTTTTCCAGTTTGTACTCCTCTCAAAACCTCTGTCTTTTCCGGCTCCAATTAGTGCACCCTGTTCTTCAGGTTTACAGCCTTCTTTTTGTTATGTGTTGCAAAGACATAGAGGATTAAAAGAAATACAAATTTTATTCATTTTTTTGCAATTTCCCAAGAAGCAAACAAATCCAGCCTTCAATCCTATTTGGCCTCTGGTTTAGACTCTATTAGCCTTAAAAGCATTGTATCATTCAATTTTCCTTTTCTTTTTTTCTACTTCTAATAACTGCTACAATTAATCCACTCTGCCCTATTTTATCAGTGATACTTTTTTCCTAGGTTTCTATGTTCTTGTGTCTTTATGCCCTTGTCCTTCTGTCTTCTCCTCTTTTCTCCCTCAGCAGTGTTTTGTGATTGGCAGCTGAAGCCTGACTGCAGTAGAGTTAATAGAGAATAGAGAGGAATACCTTGAGGATTTACAGCTGAGTGGAGACGCACAAATAAGATAATGACTTGGGAATAACAATTTTGCTGCACAGTTTCGGAACGCAGTGCAGAGAGAGCAAGAGAGAGAGAGAGAGAGAGAGAAAGAAAGACTCAAATGTAGTTGAGAAATAAAGAAGAGCATACAAAGATAGTCTGAAAGATGGGTAAGAAGACATAGAGATAATGAGACGGACATAAATGAACTATTTCCAAACACAGCAGGCTAAACGTTAATCTAATAAATTGTAGAACCTTTCCAGAATGTATCTTTATGACTGATAGTTTTGTTTTTTTAAAGCAGCTGATTTGTTAGAGTTGGTTAAACTAATAATTTCCTTTTGATGTACATTGATGAGTTGATTACTGACTTGACTTTTTTTCCCCCCCATATCAACACTTCCTGTTGTGCTATCTGCTTCCATAAGCTAATTCTACATTTCTTCTTGCATCTTGTCTTTTCTTGATATTTATATTACTCATCTTGAACAAATAGTCCCAATATGAAATGCTTATATCCCAGAGTGAACAAGGCACCTGGGTAGAGGAGATAACCCAGTAGAATTCATAATGGCCCAGTGTTCCTTTAACTTTGCCAAGCAGGAGTGGATCACCCATCACAACCATAATTTGTAGTAATGTTGTTGTCAGAGTTGTTGGTTGAGTTATATAGGCTGGCAGTATTCAGAATGGCTTCTCAAGGGACAGTAATCTCAGAAAGAAGACAAGAGCTCTTGGTGATATAATTTCCCCCTCTTGCTTCACTGCTCTGTCCCTCCATCATCTCTTTGACATCACTCAACGCTCAACAAAGTAGCTAATGAAGCAGAAGAACAGAGAATATTTGCCTGGTAATTAAGAAAAATGAAAGGAAGTGGAGTTTGAAAGCTGACATAGATGCACTCTGTAATTGTCTTCTCCTTGATGCGGCAGTGAGGCATAGTCGCTGCTTTATCAGTCAGTTCATTTTAAATGTTTGTAAACATTAGATATTTGTCTATCTTTTAGTTTTATTATGTTATTTCCTTTCTGATTGTCCCTTACTATGTTTTATATAACTTAAAATGTAATACAGAGTTGAGCTACAGGCAATTAAAGGTATGAAGCTCTAAACTGAGCAGGGGTTCATACCATTTTCTTTGATCATCTTTGAGATGTTTCTTAAATGAAGAGGTTACCAGGCACTGCTTATAACAAGGTCAATGCCATCCCTGTTTGACATCGCATTAAACTGAGCTAGACAATGGATTTATTCTTCTTAAGCAGCTTTTTTACAGTAACTAATTTTGAGAAATGCCCATTTCAAAAACCCCTATATGCCCTTTCTGCTATAGCATTTCCATAAAATGTTCTTTTGTCATGGTGGCTACTACTTTGTTATTTACCACTCTTACTCCAAAGAGTCTCACAATATGATGCTGTAACTACTGTACCTCCTAGCTTGGATATGGTTTTGTCAAGCTTTCAAGCTGTGTCACTTATCCTTCAATTGCAGCAGGGACAATTTTGCCTAAACTCTTCCATTATAGTTTCAGTGGTTCACAAACATGCCTCCAAAATATAAAGTTTTTGTCTGTGAGTAAAATTGCAAACTGTAATCATCATTTTTTTGTGGCTTTTGAAGTAGTGGCTTCTTCCATCCTAACCTCTCAGACAATGCCAGGAAAGGAATCGTTGAACTTTATATACCAGCTTCACCCAGCTCCTCCATGTAGCCCAGGCTTCCTCAATTCCAGCCCTTGGGGTCTAGTATCCTGTATATTTTAGATGTGTCTCTGCTTCTACACATTAAATGGCTAAATTACCTCCTCAGCATGCAGTTGAGTTCTCCGTGATTCTGCTAATAATCTGATTATTTGACTCAGGTGTCAAGGCAGAGACACATTCAAAAGGGTACAGGACATCTGCCCCTGAGAATCATTATTTAGGAAGCCTGATCTAGTCATTTGTCTACATATAAATAAACACAACATGCACAAATCTTCAACATAGAACCTGTCTCTGTATTGAACCGTAAATGGCACAAGCAGTATTGCATACATCTGAACTGCTAAAAATGCCACCTTCTGGCACCTAGGCTTTAGGCTTCAAAACATACACAGGTGTCCAATACCATTAAGTGAGTTAATGAGTACCTCAAAAATATATATCTTGAACATCTGGGATTTAACCATTTCTTTAAATACACAGAAATCCGAGTCACATATAAACTTTTTTATTTTTTTATTTTAGACAATAGAAGAAAACAATGAACAATGTCTAATGTCAGAAATATTGCCTGTCATTTTTATTTTGGCAAATATTGATAGTTTAATTATTACAACTGAAGCAAGACAGGCAACTTTTAGTCCATACAGTGACTAGAACTGCAAGTTTTTACCATTAAAAATACATGCAGTAACTGCAGGAAATTTGCTGTGTTCCACTTAAGTCAGATTTCAAACATTTTAAATAAATTTTACACATTTTACTTTTTTTTTATTACCCAATTCACCAGGAAAGGCTGTTTCATAGTTCTCTGGTTGTTACAGCTACTTTTGGTTGGGAATTCTGCACTGAATGCTGGGGGGTATGCTCAGTTACCTTCACACAGTATTGGGAATTTCACTGTCGTCTTTAACGCTGCTGGAGGTTTTGTAAAACTGTTTGGAAATTTGTTATTACTAAGTTAGCCCCAGGTGTTACATTTTCACACCATTCCCCTACAATGTTGGGTGTCCATTAGCCACAGCCTCATTTCATGCCTCAGACACATAAAGTCATAAAAGTAAGTGTACTGTAAACAGTCAAAGCAATGTAATAGGTCATTTAGACCTGAAGCTTATTTAACTATCTGCAGATTGTTTTGTGTTTGTATCCACACACAATAAATCAGTTTTCCAAAAAAGACAAAAATACTTAGATGTGAGTTTTGAAAAAAAAAAAAGCTATTTCAATGACAAAGGTATATTTAGATTATGAAAAAACATCTAGAAAAATGTAAAGGATACACTTACAACCAGGTTTAAGAGTACAGTATTAGGAATTACATTTAAACATACATACATATAATTTTTAACCACAGTCGGGGGCCTGCCACATGCTATACCTATAATAAATATATATATATATATATAGATAGATGGGTAGATAGATGCTTCAGTGAACACAAGCATTCTTATTTTATTCTGAGCACTATTTGTCTCCAAGTCATATTGGCAACCTACATTTTGTTCGCTTTTTCAGCTTGATCTTAGATTTTCTTCTTTCTTTTCGCAAGTCCTGATGGGAAATTTGTGGGGAACACATGTGTCTGTGATGTCTCACTTTTTCTTCATTTTGTACACTGCTGATGTTGCATAACATTCTACGGCACAAGTATTTGACCATACCTTGAAGAGGTTAACAGAGGCAAGTGTTATGTTCAAGTGAGGGCAGAGCAGGCTCTATTTCTTGAGGAGGCTTTGGGTCCTTTTATGTAAGCAGGGAGATGTACATTAATATATCTGTAGTAGCCAGTGCTCTTTTCTTTGGGGTGGTCTGTGTGGGGGGAAGTATGACTATTGGGGACTAGAAGCGGCTTCATAAGCTGACCAAGAAATGTGTTTGAGTGAAGTTAAGGAGGCTCGACTCAGTGTGAGCTGTACTGGAGAGAAGAATGAGGAGTTGCCCCAGCGACAGCTTCATTTCCACAGAATGAAGCACTTTGAGAGATCTTTTGTGAGTTCTGCTTTAACATTGTATTAAAAGCTGGAAATCACTAGTTAATTTTAATCTGTACTCTTATGTGTCCAAGTATCAATGGGTGACTACTAGACACTATTTTTTCCTATAGCTCAACATTGACTTGATTTTGTTCAAATCGCATCCCAAGACCCATCTTTAATCTAGCTTTTTATTTAGATCAATTTCTAGCTACTATTTTGACATTTTCCTCACATTCTATTTTGCAAATGTTTAAGCTGAGCTTCAGTGCCCTGATAAATAAGATGTGTTATTATTAATATTTATATTCGCTGCCAAAATACGAGAAGCTAATTCTGTTTTATTTAACCTTAAACTTTTACTAAGGCCACCATCATGCCTATTCCATATACTTTCTGGCTCCATGCCGGGAGTCTGATTTACTTTTGATGGACATTGTTTTTTTATGATGGCTATGATAACTTCCATGCCATCAAAATGATTGTGATCATAACGCTGGGAGTTTACTCTCCATACAGAGTGTTGATGGTTGTGTGGCATCCTCAGCAGGGAGTGTGTGACTTCAAAGGTGTGATTTAGCTCTCTTTGGAGTGTGGAACATTGCAGGTCATGTGGGTGGCTGACATTTTTCATTGAACTTCACCTATTTGTTTGTGAAGTTCAGATTTAATGGTACTTCCTCTTTATGCTATGTATGCTTTTCATTAGGACTGAGAATTAATGCCTTTAAATCTTCAAATCTTTTTCCCTAGTTTTTTTTTTTTTATACAACCACTTTTTTAAATTGTCCATTAGATAAAAAATGAAAGTTGAATGCATCTCCTCTAAGATCTAGATTAATATTGATCAGTTTGCCAGTAGATGCGCTTACTTTGCTTAGCTGCGAATTAAACCTAACACTCATCCTCTCTGCTCCTTTCTCCTTGGGATGCATCCTGCATCGTTGTGGCAATTTTTATGCAAAAGCTGGCCTTTTCTGACACCAGAAGAACACAATGAATAGATTGATTAGGCAATATCGTAATGGGGATAGGATAATGAGTCTGCCATTCACATTGCCTTCAAAGAAAAAAATATACCCGGGCAGCAAAATTACTTAGTGAAAATTGGTGTTTTAGGATGAGTCAAATAATATCCCTGTAATAGAGATGCTGAAGTAAAGGAAATACCTTTTGAGCATAAATTGTAATTTGCTTAAATAGGTTTACAAAATCGTAATGAGACCATTTGATGAGTAGTCACTTGTTTTTTTGTTTTTTTTTATTTGCTTATCACATCAACCTCACGTGACCAGTTAGAAATATGTTTGATATAGAACAACATTTTTAGTAAATACAGTATCTTATAAAAGTGATTACAAACCATGCATTTTCATAAACATTTTATTTAATTTTCTTTATGGTACAACATTGATGGTATGACATGATGTGTAAAGTAGTTAGTGAACAGCTCGTATAACAATGTCAATTGTTATATAAGTCAATGTCAATAATTAACATACCAAAAACATTAATGCGAAAACATGGATCCACATTGTCAGCTTTAATTTGCACCTTTGTCTTTAAAATTCACTAGGCAGAAACATCTGGTAAACACGTGATCTATACTTCATTTTGATCTTTTTCTTATTATTATTTTATAATTAGAATAATGCTGTTTTTAGTTTTTTTGTGAGTTTAGATTGATGTAAGTAATCATGATAGGCAGGCAGATCACAGTGCATCTTATTGATAAATAAATTTTTTATTGAAATGAATGGAAATTATATTGTTACAGACTTTGTGGTATCCGCAAACATCATATTATTATCCAAACAAATCGAATTAACATCATATCATGATAAAACTGGTGAACTACACACCTACTATTTGGCATCTGCAAGACCTTAAGTGGAAGATGAAGGAGCATGAATTCTCTATCATCTACTAACTCCATAATGTCTTATAGAGAAGTGAAAGAGGATTTCTATGGCAATCTGTGAAGCGTTAAGGAAGTGTGGGAAAATAGTTGTGGCCATGGAATTTATTGACAGTTTGAGCACAATTTGAATTTATTTTTTTTTTTTATTTACTTAGGGACATACTCACTTTTGTTGCAAGCAGTTTGGACATTAATCACTTTCTTATGCTATTTTTAAAAGACATTAAGGTAAAACTGGTGTTCATGCTGTGCACTTATTACTTTCCATTATATCAGTGCATTATCTCTTGTGTGCCCTGATAATGAATAGACTTAGACTTATATGTAATGATACATCATCATTAAGATATTAATAATAATGGGACAGATGTACTCACTTGTGTAAGATACTGTAATTAATAAGAAGCTAAATGCAATTAATTTTTAGCCTAAATATATGATTTTGCCAGCTTTGTTTCTTGATTAGAAGTGCCACATTACATCCCAGTTAGTTTTAATCATACAAGGACTACGGGGCGGCACTTGCACATATACAAAAGACGTAACATCTTACTATGTCATGCCAAAAAAGTAAAAAAAAACAAAAAAAACAAACCACTGGGCTTAGTTTCCAAGTCCAGTGGATTTTTTTTTTTTTTTTACTTTTTTAGAATGACTATGACCTGGATGTCTGAGAATATTCACCAGCATCTTACTATGTCACTGTTATGGATTTTCAAAAATTACATCCTTTGTTAATCCACTGTTTACACATTGAAAATAGAAAAGTGTTAATTATATTCAATGCTACTGCAATCTAACAAATACGTAACACTCAAGGCGACAGAGGGAGTCATTTTGACTCTCTGTAAACAATGACAATAACAGTGAAAAGCTCTTTTTGCTTGTTCTAATCATGTGCATACATTTTTTAAAGGATTTTTTTTATCATTTGGAAAAATAAAAGAGTTTATCTGCAAAAGAAGGAATAAATGAATTATGTCTGTTTGGAAATATATATTTCAGTGGTAAATAGCAATTTCAAGCCCAATGAATCAGATTTTAAATGTATAAAGACGTAATGATTACAAGATAGAAAGATAATTTTTTTCTTGAAATGTTTCATTAGAGCATTTAGATTTATAATTTATGTCACTGCATAAAATGTGGTTAATACTACAAATATGAGAGTACTATAAAGAACACAGATGTGGCAAACAGCTACTGCTGAAGGTGTGTACATTCTCATGTGTTACACACAGTACACGTGAAGGTGGGGTGTATTCATACTTCATGTCAGGCAAAGGATTGTAGGGTTCTTTATAACTTCTTAGCAGCAGTTAGGAACTTTGCGAGTTCCCAATGCTAAAGGAACAATGATACAAGGCATACAGGCCTCTTTTCCTACCACATTACTCTAACAATGTTTGTACAGCACTTACTATGGCACCGCTATGGCACTGCTGATGCACATCAGCTTTTGCTACAGGTCCTGAACAATTTGGTGTATATTCGGAGACCTATCACCATGCACACACACATTCATACCTAGAGACATCAATCCACCCAACAGTCATGGCCTCAAGCAGGGAATCAAATACAGTGTTTCATTGCTGCAAGGTAACAGTGCTACAAACTGTTCCACTGTGCCCTCTCATGAACTAAGACATTTTCAGTAGAAATTAAAGCAAAATATTACTGTGCAAGAACTATAGCTTTTTTTTGTCTTTTGGGACAATAAGCACTCTGTACCTCTATGCCATAATGCTTGTCCCCATATATTTCTTTTGAGGACAGTTACAAACTGGTGCCATGTAGCCAAAAATATCTAGTGGACTTCAGAAAAGCTATTACTACATCTAGGACACTCTTAAAGCTGGGTTTCTCAGATAATGGTTCTTGCATTAGGTTTGCCTGTGTGTGTCCATGTATGCTGCAGAGAGACATTGAAACGCTCTGGCTTTCTGTCAGTGTGTGTAACTTTGAAGAAATGAATGTTCAGCCAGCTATTGATTTTGGAAAAGGCTCTTACCAAGATGATGAGGAGGTGTGTCCTGTGAAGTGGCTATTATGTGAAATCAGTTGCCGTCGACTGATTTCTGCACACTCTATATTCATTGCTTCCAGCTCTCAAAAATAGCCTAGGCTGCATCTGCTTAACATGGACCAACCTAATTCAGGTTTAATGAACACTCCATTGACCAAAACTGGCTTTTAGGTGTAGTTGCAACCATGAAAATTATATTCTTTTAAATGTCTTTAAAGTACATTTTTGACCCTGCAATATTCAAGATTGCAAATCTAATTTATATATAATATCAGTTGGTGCATAGAAAATATTTTTTTGTGTTTACATTTAAAACATTTCATGCATGGTAATGAATAATGATGTAGTATAAGATATTCAAAATTTATGAATAAAGAAAGCAACCTTTCCAGTCATTTTCTATACCACCTAATCTTGTGGAAGTGCTGTCTATATACAGCAGTCAATAATCTCAAGTCATCAGCCTTGCTACGATAAAAAATATTCCGTTCGATGACAGAAGATGGGGTAATATTTACATTTAAGAAGTGTGTAACCTATTGCTGAGCCATTTGGTTTGCGGTAATGAATATGCTGAGTTGGAGACCAGAACTGAACCAATAAAAGGACATTACCAGAGTTTCCATGCAGTCTGAGCCTGTCCGATAAAATATGACTTAGACTTAGACAAACTTTATTATCATTTTGTACACACAGGATATATACAAAATGAAATTTCATTTGGTACAGCTCTCAAGACATTTTCATTTCATCAGTGATATCAGTGCATTAGTGATAAAATTTTAACATGTAAATATTGTTACCAGAACTGCAAATTATCTTTTCTATTATAGCTCTGAATTTGACATTAGATTTGCTCACATTTTAAATGTGTTAAAATATTTGTGGAAATTGAAATTAAACATTGAAATGCCTTGCTTGCTGAATTGCTGTACTGTAAGTTTCCAAAAAGTTTTAAAAACCTCCGTAGTTTAATGTCTGTTTGTTCCTCATCTAATTTTTTTCCGCTTTCTGACAGTTTTGTTTAACTTACCTTGTTACTGACAAACAGGAAGCACCGCCATGGATCATTTAGAGTGCCCATTCAACGGTCATTACATTTTGAAGAGGAAGCTAGCATACCCAGAGTGAACAATGATAGATACAAAAAGACGCTGGCCATGACTAAACTCAGAATATCTTGCTGCAAAGCAACAGTGCCAACAACTAAACTAATGTGTAGCTGCAACTTTAAGGACATACTTTACCCACAGAACTAAGGTTAACATTGACCTTTGAAAGCCAATTGATGAGGATTCAAACAGCCTGTGTTCTGGCTGCTGACATTTGACATGAAATTCCCTCTAATTCTTGAGGAGCTACATAATAATTACTGCAGTTATACAACCTGTCCTCGGGCTCGGAGGTTTGACCTTTCTGCAAATAACATGTTCATCTCCCCTAATACCATCTCCTATTGTGCCTCCAAACACAGCAACTAAGATGTCATCTTGCATCAACTTGCATACACTACTTGCATGCAATGCTCTGAGGGCATTTACTGTGTGGCAGATTAACTTTATTGCTTTTTATCTGGGAGGAGGTTACCCTCACTGGCAACACCAAATATAATAATTGGGCTAATCTGTATAGTGTGTAAGTAATTCTTAGATGTTTATATGTTTGGGTTCCATTTACCAACTGTTCCTTTCTACCTCCTGCAGTTTTGAAAGATATTGATTCAAAGAAATCATTGCTCGACAGCTTTAAAAACACACATATAAACACTCTACGGTGAGAGTTATGGAGGGAAGAAACACAGAGTCAGGTTTGATCCCCCTCTGACTACAATCTGGTCTAATGGGAATTGTATGGCTGAGTGCACCACACAGCACACAATGTCAGGATGTATGGCCACCTAGTAAGAGTTTTCCACCCACAAAAATGAAACATGCTGAGAAGAAAACTGTGGCCATGTTTCTGTGGGACAGGCAGGAACATGTGTAATGTCTGGACTTTTACAAAACCCAGCTACTTTTAATTTATTCTTTTTACAATATGAAAGATTATTCTAACATAACCTTTGAATTGATGAAATTGTTTTGATTTGCATTTTGCTAAGAAACTTCTGTCTGCCTAGGAGTCAGGTTTAGTTCAACAGTACACATTATTATACTGAGACTGCTCCCATCTAATTAGATTTGTAAAAGAAGGGCCAATCAGCAGAACCTTTCAAACTTTCAATATTTGGTGAATGTTAACAAAATTTGCTTTTGGCCAATCCCAGGAATAAATAAAATAACAGCAGATGGCATGGGAAACTGCAAAAATGTATGCTTTTACTCTCCTGTTCCTCTTTCGAAGATTACATTGTGGATTCTTACAAAACATATGAGATAGCAGCAGCTAGCTGCATGTCCTCTGGCGTAAGTTGGTGTAAACCATAATGCTGCAACATGATTGGCCTACCGATTTTGGGTTTCACTTGAAGCAGTGCAAGATACAGCCTTGTATATTTGTGAACTCATAAATACCTCACGAATTGAGCTTTCAGGTAAGGTGATTTGTATGCAGTACAAGAGATGATTGTAAGAGGTTGCAATATTTATAATAGTGCTTTGCAAAGTTGCCCTGCGATAGACAGGCGACCTGTCCAGGGTGTACCCGCCTCTCGCCCGTAGACAGCTGGAGATAGGCACCAGCACCCCTTGCGACCCCACTTGGGATAAAGTATGTCAGAAAATGGATGGATGGATGCAAAGTATTCACACACTTTGTATCTTCTACATTTCTTTGGATATTGAGCCCCTAACTAAAATCTACTGCAAGCAATTACCTACTTTACGAGTACAAAGTAGGGATGGAACGGTTTATGAAAACCGTTCGAACTGTTCGGTTTGACTGTCTCGGTTCGGTTCGCGTGTGTTGTGTTCGGTTCATGCGCTGCTCCTTTTTCTCATGGGCGAAGCGTGTTCACTCTAGAGCAGATCGTGGCGGTACTGCGACCAAAGCCAACCACCAGTAGTAAACAAGAGGAAGAAGCGAAGAAGCATAGCCGGGTGTAGCAGAAATAAATCAGTTGTTGTGGAGAAATGTGTGGATATGGCGAGTAGGAAAGAACAGGAGTTGGAAGACGCGCCAGCAGCACTTTATAGGTCTGCTGTATGGGACCACTTTGCATTTAGAGTGACCTACGGTGACGGCGGAAAGAAAGTTGTGGATAAAAGTGCAACAGTGTGCAAGCATTGTGCAACACATTTTGTTTATGCTAACATCAACATGACCAACATGTCA
>NW_015150758.1:470795-503066 GCF_000732505.1 Cyprinodon variegatus
CACTGGTGATGGGGATGCCATACAGATTCATGTCAAAAATACCGAACTATCCCTTTAAAGGATGGAGTGGTCTCTAGTTATCCTCAGAGGGTCCCACATATTCACCCTGGAGGTAAGGGCAGAAAAAGAGCAGTGCTTTGACAGACAGCAGTGTTCCTCTACCATTCTGCATCCATGAGCACTGACAGCTGTCAGCTACTTCTGCCATCACCTGTTTTGAGCTGACATAGGGATACACAGGCATGTAAGAAAAAAAAAACATACATTAAGTCAAAGAGGAGCAAGTAAATTCAAGCTCTTTGTCTGGTCAATCGCTGGCTTTATGTGCTTCACTCATATGCTACCTCTCTCACTCATCTTTCTCTCCAAAAGCTGGGAACACTGAGTGTCAGCCACCCATGAGATGAGCGATTTAGTAATTGTGCACTTGGCAGCCCAGGCATGAGGGTCTCTGCGGTACCAGTGGACATCGTGTCATATATGGGCTGAGAAGCAAGTCAGCGGGGAGTGAAGAGAAAAGAACAGGGATAATAGACAAGCAACGGCAAAGAAAGGGATGTTTCTGAAAAATAAATCTATGGAAATTATTGGACACGGAGAAGGTATGAAAGAAAGAGGGTGGGTACAGGATCAATTTGGTATTTGGGTAGAAGCTTTTCAGTTTTGAAGACTAAGAGTTGTATTGGTTTTTGGAAGATGGAGAACAAAGAGGGAGAAGGAAAATAGAAAAAAGAAAAGATGGAAGGGGTGGGGTGGCAAAGCACCAATTAATGTAATTAGAATACAAGCTTTAGAGAGCCACTGACAATACGTCACCTCGTATTACAAACCATGAGCAAACATAGCACTCTAATTTAAGGCAGCACCCATTCTCCTGACAGTTCCTTGTGTCAATGCAGATTTTGTTCTCCAAAGTACCGCTTGGCTGCTTACTATTGACTGGCCAATACAACACACAGTTTAGGATTAAACATAAAGAGTCCAGCTGTAAACAAGAAAAAAAAAAAAAGAGAAAGAGAAACCTCAACAGGAGTAAAGTCCAGAACGTATGCTGCTGATGGAGTGTTTGATATCTGGGCGGTGAGCAGAGTGTAGATCAAATCCTTTAGTAAATTGAAGAGGGACTGATTAATTCACATGAGGTAAATGAGTTGGATGTTTGTATAGTGGAGGCTTGACTAGAGGAAATAGTATTTAGAGTGGTATAACATGACAGCTGTGTTGCTCTCCAAGCCAATGAGAGGGTGTCACTGAATATTTTGGATTTTAATGATAGGGTTACATTTTGTCATTTTTGAAAATATAAGGCAAGGAAAGTTCATTTGTATAGCATAGTATTGATATCGCTATAAATTCAAAAGGTTTTGAAATCTAACATCTACACATTAATAAATCTTAGACATTTTGAAAATGAATGTGTGCAGTAGATAAACATTGTTTCTTTCCTACCAAATTTTTTTTCCAGCACTATTGCTTCTCATTAACACCTGTCCTTGAATGTTTACACTGTTCCTATGATTGTGTTCATGGCAACCTGGTTGTGCTTTTGACCAAAAGGTGTTGCTTTTTTAGGTATGTTTCTTTGTTAGTTTCTGATTCCATGCCCATTAAAACTTTAACACGAAGCATAAAAATGAATAGAAACTGACATGTTTTTTGTTGCTCAACTTGCATTATCATTTTCTCTTAAACTCAATGTTAAAGGACATGGTTCTGATACACAAATTGACTAAACCAAGTAGCAACTGGAAATGAAAAAAAAAAGGCTTTTTAATAATTATGGTAGAGGGGATTAGACTCTTTTGTTGTGTCTCCTTGAAGAAGCAAACTTTCTGAAATCCTCTTGGGGCAGGCTTAGAATGTAGATTCCATCCATCTGGTGGCAGATTCTGGCACAAAAGTACTGATTTCATATGTCTGCCTGTCTACAGTCTCTGTAAGTGTGTTACACTGTGGTAATATGTTTCTACACATTATGTATATGTCTGCATGATTTTAAGCAAATGCATACCACACACATTGCAGACATTTATCTGAGGAGCAGATACTTAGACTACAGCAAACGAGTGGGCTCAGTGGGAGGCATGTGTTAACATCAGACTATTATATGTCAAATCTAAACCTCTTTTTTCTTATAGTAATTATTTGTTTTATATTTATGTGACTTTTCTTTATATTTGTCTCTGTAGTTTCTCAATTGAAAATCTGTTGTACGACAGCAAAGCTGTAGTGTTTCCAGATGGCACATTCGGCTCTGGATGTAACTTATACCCTTGCGGGGGTGGAAATATATTTCCTTCTTTCAAAGCATGCAGTACTAGTTTGAACAGTGCATGTTATGAGGTTTAGAGTAATGAGTGTGTTCATTAAGCTAAGTCAGTGACAGCTATCATTGATATTGAAAAGGAGATTTGGCTGTGAAAAATAAAATACAGTTAAAGCAAATACTGGGAATCAATTTACTGCAAAATCAAGCATTGTCTTCTCATGTCTTGTCAGTAAGGTGAAAACCTGGAAGAACAAAGAAACTGTGAAACTGGATTAAAAAAAAGACTCTCATTTTAACTGCAGCTTTTTTCTAATGAGATATGTTCTCAGTATCACTGTAGAGTTCTTTCAGGTACAATGTCAGAGTAAACTAGCACTGTTTGGGCATCAGTGGTGGGATTAAACCAAAGGCCTACCCTAGGGCCTTTAGGCTTTATTGCTTCCTTTTCTATCTACCTGCAGCAAGGACACTTCTAACTCCCAGGCAGACAGGAGCATACAAAACCCAGCATTTATCTGTTACATATACATCTAGCTATAAAGGAAAACATATTTAAAAAGTAATCATCAGAACTTTTAGGCTATGGTTTTTAGGCTAGGACCTCAAAAACCAGACCAGAAATTATCAGCTATGAATTTAGACAGTCTAGTTTTCTCAAGCTGACCTAGCCCTCACCTCAGAGTAACTTTTGTCACCTAGCAACAGTGACAGCTTGAAGCATAGATCTGCGAAGCCATAAAATACACCATGAATCTTTTCTTTTTTAATTTCTTTTATTGTGCTATTTAAAAAAAGGGGTATTCAATTTATTGTTGGAACACACAACATTTGGAGGCTACAGATTTCTCATGCCATCATTTTTAATGAATAGTCCTAGCAGAAATAAAGACCCAAGAGGATATGCAATACAGGTAATGTTTAAAGTATAATGAGAGTAATGATAGAAGTACATCACAAAAGCATATAAATAGACCCTGAGCAAGACCCTTAACCCCACACCACTCCCCTGGCGCCCCACGACAGCAGCCCACTGCTCCCCAAGGGGATGGGTTAAATCCAGAGGTCAATTTCTCCAATGTGAGATCAATAAAGTTAAATTATTATTAATTATTAAGCTTTGGGGAAACATCAAAGAATGCACTTCATAGAAGTTATTGGGCAAAAGCAATCAGGGTGTTGATCACAAAGTCTAATCTAGCATCAGCAATATTAAAGAAAAACTCCAGGGGTTGAACAATGGACACAGTCATCTGTTAAATATGAGCAAATTATTAATTTTCTAATATAGTGTCTAGTAAGACATTAAAGTTAAATGAAACTTCAATTTGAAATTTTGACCAAGAATTACACAGTTACTCTTAAAGGTATAGTAGAGAATTTTCACAAATTTTCAAAGACCCACCCTCTACGCTTTAGAAACTTTCAAAATTACACATAAACAACCCTGTACCCGCTCCCGAGAGGGAAAGCCTATTAAGCATGTGCGAGAGCATGCACAAGCCAAATTATTTAACCTTATCTTCCCTGTAGAGTTACTATGTAAAGGTAGATAACTTACTAGCAGTGATTTGAAATGGATTTCTTTAAATAGCATGCCAAATTTTACTTTTCGAGTAGAAATTTCGCAACTGAGCAATCAGTGGGAAGCCGGACCTGTGCTTTCAGTGTACACCAAATTTCCCAAAAACACTCTGCTCTGGTTTCTCTCTTTTTCTTCTTCTCATTCTCTTCATAGACACTTTTTCTCCAATGACCCTCTGCCATTTTCAAAGAACTGCAGTGACAAAGGTGAGCTTCAATAAATGGCTGAGACCGTAGCTCATACATAAACGTCTGAAAGTGCATATGCCCTCAAAAACATATCACCGGAATGATTGACAATTAGGAGGACCAGTTATTTTGATGATCGAACCAGAAAAAGAAAATCCTTTGCTCAACCCATAGCTTTACTCCTGCCCACCTCCAATTTGTGAAAAATGCGCCTTACAGAAGCGTTTACAGGACGAACCAGGGATGAGGGTTGGTTGTGGTCTCTGCTGTGGTTGACAGATATATTGACAGCTGCTATGACAATGACAGAAACATGGAGAGCAATGACAGAGCGGGTGGATAAGGAGGAGGGTTTTTTTTCCAACCATTTTGACCATAGAGAGAAAATGTATGAAGGGGTGGAAGTTACTGTAGAAGACCAATGACCCTGAACAATACTGGTTTAAGCTTGTGGTGTGGCAGATTATCTCGAACAATTGAATTTGTACTATTTTTTGACTGGTATATCTGTGTTGGAGTTTGAGTTTTGCTTATATAGTGCCTAGAAAGACATTGAAGTGAAATTAATATACTCTATTTTGCATAAACAAACATAACTGACCTAACAAAGAAATGACACACAAAGGTATATTGGCAAAAAACAAATCTATATCTTAGAAAAATGAAAACACACCAACCTTTCGCAAAACAAATCCCAAGTGAAAAATGCAAAAAATGAGAAAAGGAAAATTCAAATTCCCCCCCTTAAGCAGCAGCTAATGAAACTGTCCAATTTCCCCTCCTGCATTTAGCTGATCTGATCCCTGGCTGCCTTCTTTTGTCTGGCCAAACTCCTTGGCACCATAGGTAAGAAACAGATTAGTGACAAAAACAGAAAGAAATATGAATGAGTGCAAACAAATACAGTGAACTAAATGTGCGCGCTCACAAATAGAACACATGCATTTTAACTAAGAATAAAGTTTTATTGCTAACTAAGGTGTGTGTATGGATTAAATGAATAAAGGTGCATGTATAGTCCGGACTTAAGGTGTAGCCATGGGTTTGGCCATCACAGTAACTCACACTGGTTATTTGTAGACTATTAAAACTATGATTTGTATTTAGACTCACTCCAACTCACTATGAGGCATGGGAGATGATGGAGTGATGTCACAATAACGTTGGAGGTGCTGTATGTTCTACTACTGTAACATGAGGAGGGCATAAAAAAAAAAAATTGGCACAACAGCAAGATTGCAACAAATGTGCAGTAATTTGTCCTAAATAGTGCTTTGGACAAGTGGTATGGAGTTAATCAGCGAAAAAAATATATATATATATATATATGCGTGTGTGTGTGTGTGTGTGTGTGTGTGTATGTGTGCGCGCTTCGTACCAATGATATCCATTAGTAGATTAAAAATGATGTAAAGAAAATTTGGCGCCTTCTCTGAGAGACAAGGGAGGAAAGCCCGCTATGTCAATAGACAGTTACTGAGGCAAATTGGCTGTGACCAAAGCTAGCTCTAATAAACGCTGGAGCAGATATTTCAGTTATAAAAAGCATCATTCTCACCTGAAAAAATCTTAAAAGTTCATTTGCATCACAGAAAGTGTAATATATCAATTTTAATCACATTTTTTCCACAGTTTTCTGTCATTGTTTTCCCCAATTGCTGTTCTCACTTGATGAATCCTTTTCAACCCACAATAAATTGTGATGGGAGTGTTTGTCTGCCTTATTTAAAGGAGTCTTTGGATTTCAACAGCCCTCCTTGCAGAGCTGTGAAAAATTGCCTCCAAAGATCTCAGCCCCTGAATTTTAAAACACCCTTAAAAGTCACCTATTCATTTATTTAAAAACTAAACATGCTTACAGCTAATGATGATAATAATAAAAAAAACAAGCCTTTTATTTGTAGTTGAAGAGTGGTCCTTGAACCTAAACCTTAATCATTGGACAGCAGATATATGGAGTGGGGAAAAAAAGCAAACTTAAAGGCCCTGAATGCCTAAAGGCCTTATGTTTAACTCTGTCCCTCATGCCAAAATAGTGCCAGATTCTAATGCCATTGTAGCTGGCAGAGCCCTACAGTGACACCGATTTAGCTCTATAGAAAATGAACTAAAGACGCCAAAAATACAGCTTTGATATGAAAAAGACAGTTTTCCACCTGACTGCAGAAGATATAAATGATTTGTAGTTTCTAAAAGTTATCCAGAACGGGTTATGTTGGACGTAATTTGATAATCATGAAAACTAGAATTTGGTATGATGACAGATTGACTTTTAAAACACTGGCACATAAATAAGAGACCAGGTGAAATAGTGGTGGCATCATGAGTTAAGTGATAAACAGTTTGTATCCTGATCAGCCAATAATCATTTCAAAAGGTGAGGCTGTAATTCCTGTAGTGATTAAGTGGCCAAACTGTGATATTCACAGCACTAGATTCAGACAGAATACAGCTTTCCTTTCTTGTATCTAGGCCCCCATTATCAGAAGAGCAGAGATGACCCTAGTCACCCTGTTACTGAGCAGCATGAACAGATAACAAGCTGTTTAGTATCATGTCTTACATGAGTCTGCGTTCTACATCATGCAGAAAATTGTGCATATGACTGTGCCATGAAGGATGGAAAAATTGTGCTGAATTTGTGGAGAGACAACCACTAGCGGTATTCTTCAAGGTGTTGCGGCCTCGGAACATGTCTTCAGGTCATCTATATTAGTGATTTGATGTGCTCTGAAGCAAGGCTCACCATTAGTGTTCCTCTCTTCTTAGACAGTGACTTTTCACACTGTCAATTGAATAAACCCTTTAGCATATATGTTTATAGACCAACTGTTTAAAGCTGGCTGCTGAGGTTGGCAAGATCCCTAAATATTTTTGCTGTCAAACATCTGTTTATCAGCTTGGAAGTCATCTTCTGCCTAGTGCAAATTTCCCAGATCCTTAGGCTTGTAACTAGAGTTGATTTACCACAGGAGACAGTACAACACTGTTGGACTGGTTGGTACAAAATCACTACCCTTGTCTAGGATGGGATATGCCACACAGTGACATAAGACCAGCAATCTTCAAATTTTGCTATATTGTGTGATGATGTTGAATTGTGGTATCATCACCAATAGTTTGTGTCATTTTATGACCTTCCCTTAGGAAGTATCAGAGTTTTTTTCTTTCAATTTTTAAATGTATTAATTAATTTATTTTTTATTGAAAAACCCCAATATAATTATAGTTTAAACTGGCTAACGGCACACATTGCAGGCAGTGATAGAAAGTACAGAAAAAAAAAAAAATACATTAAAAGACAATAACATAAAATGTAAATAGAAGGCAAAAATGTTTGGACCATGAAGTAAAGATAAACATGAAGAAGGGATGCATAAGGTTGTGTAGAATATGAAAATAAATTAGTATTAGATGAATCGTGAAGAGAGTGTTGGATTACTATGCTGTTGACGGAGACATTTTATAACTGTGTGTATGTATATTTGTCGATGTGAGGTTCAACTTCAATACATTTGCAAAATCAATTGGTCATACTAGAGGTGGCATGAATTTTCTGTGAATATCTTTGCAGTTGGCCTAGCTAGTATACATACAGCATTATGAAGAGTTTGTGTCTCTGCATTATTTGATGTGTTAAACTCATTATTTATGTTTTAACATCTAGCCAGACTTCCAAGAAGGAAGGAGTGTTACTACAACAAGAAGCTGCCTTTGATCCAAACTAGCATAGACTTTTTTATTTAAAAAAGTTTGAAGACATTAGTTGAACAAAGTGTTTGTTTGACACTTAATTCAAAGTGTACATTTAACCAGAATTGGGTGCTTTTAATCAACTGAAACAGACACATTGTAATTAAGCTTGTAACACAATAATTTATCTGGTGCATAGCAAAGATCAATCAAATATAAGCAGATCAATGAATTGAGTTTCAGTTTCATTCAGTTTATTCAGTAGTTTCAATTCAGAACAAAGTTTATGTTACTGCACTTTGAAAAAACAAATCAGTCCAATCAAACCACAAGATTTCAAGTCAAGTCCAAACATTCCACATTGCTTCAAGTTATAAACAATACAACCAAGTCATTTTATTATTCAAATGGTTCCCAAATTTTTCAAGTTAACCTCACAGATTAGCTTTAGTTACACTTTTGCTCGATCCAATGCTTCTGGACAAGCGGGTATGAATCAGTAGACTGTTGCTTGTAGTGTGACTTTGAAGCAAACACTTGGAATGAAAGGATTACCCTTAAACAGGACGAAACCTGGAGCAAAACCAGGCTCAGTGTGACCTACCTGAGAATGTGTAAATATTTAATTCAGTCAAAGATGGACGAAAATCACTAGGACAAATTGTTTGTATTTCTACTGACCAGATATTTTATTACTTGACTTATTCACCTAAAAGACATTATTCCAGAACTGCTGCTCTTTGTATCAAGGCTGAGAAAACTGACTGCTCCTAATTAACAACTGATTTTTTTCTTCTCATACAGCTGTCATGAAGGTAGTACTGCTCTATAATCTTTGTGATTATAGCAAGAGAGTACAGTTTTACAACTTAGGGTTTCTGTGGCTTGAGTAACTGACTTTTGGATTTTCCCTTGTTTCTTACCAGAAATTTCAGTTCTTTTTATTTAAGATTTTTTCTATTTATTTGTATGATTTGATATTGTACATCTTACAGTTTAACTCAAATCTTTAGCAAATAGTTTGTGAATCCCCTTTAAAAATGTTAAACAGCAATATAGTCAGAATACAATATCTGTGATGCAACAACTCAGCAAAGCTTAGCTAAATGCTTTCAGTTGGAAAATGTCAGCATGAGTAATCAAAACTAACATATGTATCTTATATTTGTATCATGTATATGTGAACCTAGCTGTAGTTTTATTTTTTAAATTATTAGTTTCATGAAGCAATCAAAAAAAACAAAAATAAAGTCTGCTTTTCCCCCCCAGACCTCATGTATGTACTTCACACAATTCTCTGTTGCATCTTATCTGTGTGGTCAGAGAAGGCACAGCTAAGAGGAGAGGGGGTTAATGGCAGACCAGAGAAGCAAAGATAAAAAGCTTATCAGTGGAAAAAAAACTGCACAAAGACGTTTCACTTATCAGTTAAAGCTTTTCCACCTCATTACTAACCATCTCACAGGTTGCTTTTCTTGTTGACCAAAGATTTACTCTATTTAAATGGGTTTTTCGGTGTGAAACTGTTTTCCCATACATTCTAGATCTGCCAAAAAAAACTTTTTTTTTACTGTAGCTATATGTCCACCCTATAAGTCCTTGCTACCAGCCTGCTACCTTTTCTTCTTTTCAATGAATAGTTAAAGTCACCAGTATTCTCTTTCTAAAAAAGTTGTATCTTATCCAGCAGAGTACAAGTTGTGAGAGGTAGACGCTTTCAAAAAAAAATCTTTGACACTAGAAACATCTGGTGCATACTGCTGCTCATGTCTTAACTAAAAGAGGAGATATAGCCTGTTAAAGGTTAGAAATTGGCAATATGGCATATTTATTAAATCATTGGTATAGTTATTAGTTAATCATTTTGATATAAAAAAGTGAGATATACAAATGCCAGTTTCTCTTCCTTAAAACCAAATTATTCAAAATGTATACACAAGATCACACAGCCTGTTTGTGTGTCTGTGTGAGCATATTTATGAGGGAGTGTATCAGAGACAGAAAGGGCTGTCTGCTGGTCATTGGCTCCATGCCTATCAGTTTGCAGTGATCAGTCTTGCCTTGCTGTCGTCTGTCCGCTTCCAGCTGTCAAAGGGCTTGCTCAGGGCATGCCCACTGATGAGAGGCTGCAGCCATGCTCTAGGATCCATCCAGCACTCTAATAGGTCACGGATGGCTGCACAGGGCTTGCCAATAGCCTTGGACTCGAGAATGACTCCATGAGGGAAGGGAATAAGATAGAGGAAAGAGACAGATTCAATAGGATAAATGTATCATCTTGAATTTTTAGAAAAAAACAAAAAAAAAAGAGAATCACATTTACCTTGTATCTATCCATCTCATTATAAATACATTATTTTTTGCAATTGAAACCCAAACTTCAATAATTCTTTTGGCCATTTCCCATGTGTCATCCATGAAGTGCAGTTCTTTCCTCTCTTTTTTACCTGAAAAGGAAAGATTTTTGTTTTTATTGAACAGCCACCTCTTTCAGAACATATTTCTAAAAGAGTTGTCTAAGGATGTGAAAAGTGGAAGATTTTTCTCTTATTGAGCTTGAAGCGTCTGTGAATAGATTTTTAGTTGAATTTAGGTCTGGAATTTAACAGGGCAATCATAACGCATAAATATGTATTGACTTAAAATGTTCCTCTGGTTATGTAGTTCAGTTGGTATTGTCCTGCAGGTTGGATTTTCATAAACTTTTAAGAAGTTTAAACTGTATGACCACTTAACAGGTAAAAGGTTAACAAAGTAAGTATGAAGTTCAAAGACAAAATGTTGCTTTGACATGCTAAATTGCAATACACATTTGCTTTATACAACAGCACTGCAGTAACACGTACAAAAAGTAAGCAAAGCTTTCTTGAAATACAAAAAAAATTATATATATATATATATATATATATATATATATATATATATATATATATATATATATATATATTCCATACACATTTAAAAGTTCAAACAAAGTGACACAGATTAGTTATCTGCCAAAAGGGAAGAGCAGAGGTTTAGATAGGCAAGGGAGAGTTGGATTTTCTCAATGCCTCTTGAGGCACAAAGGAATAAACAGTATGCTTTTATTTCTTTGAAATTATCACTCCATAATTCGATCACTGAAACTTTAAAAGAAGCACTTTGGATTAGTAATTCAAGTTTGAATGTTTATGAGTATACTCAATTACTTTTTTTCATCAAGTGCAATCCACCGTGCCAGAAGGGATTCATTTCTTTTTATCTTACTAAATGCTTATGAATCATAAACCTTAATTTGAACTATGCACAGTAGTTGACTCCTCTGAAGGATCCATCTAAAATTGAAGTTCTTCACAGCCCTCTTCTTCTTTTTGCAATTAGATAGGAGTGGGTGAAAATATGCTTTGACCTGCAAAAGGTGAACATTTGACTTTGATTTCTAGCTCTTGCCTTTTATCACACACCTCTTCAAAACAAAACATGTTAAATGTCATTAATTGACAAAAATGATCTAAATATATTCCCACAGAGAGCTTAAGACAATGCAGGTTCAGTAGTCATCACACACTGAAGACCTTTACAGTTCAACTTATATGCACACATTGCAATCTTTTTTGGACTGCTTCCCAAATGTTGAAAGCAAATAACTTGTCAAATGCTGATAAAATTTGATTCAACTGAAATGTTCTTAAGTATTTCATTTCAGTACATTCACCTTATACTATGTAGGATAGAGTTATAACCCATGGTTAATGGCAAGGGAAGGTGCTCCTAATTATCTAGCCATTGTTTATGAGATTATGGTAAAGAAGCAGGTCACTGGCAGAGAAGCTTTCTAACCCCAGGGCTTTTGACATTTTTAGCTAGAGGCAACACAGCAGGTATATGGCCTTCTATAAGATGTTTCTAGTTCAGCAGACAGTCACAGTGTTGGCTGGAAGCAGTGTGAAGCATGCAACATCCAAATGTGAAGACTTGCTTTTTTTTTACCATCACAGTTAATTTTTCTGAGGATCAGAGGGTTACAATTCTGATTGACACTGTTGAAAGTCATATAATACCAGAGGAGAACTTAAGGAAATGCTGATTTAACCAAAGGTTTAAATATTGAAACTAAAGTATAACAGAAAAATGCTTTATATGCATAACTTTGACTAAACACAAACTCTACTTTGAATAATGATGAATAAACATACCTGCTTTTTGAACAAGTAAAGCACAGAAATAATATCCTCCGTATCTTGTTAAAAAGAATTGGCCTTGGTATAAAAAGTATCTCCCTGGAATTAAGTGCTGAATGTTCCAGCAAAATTGTTTAGCATTTAAGGGATGTGTTTAAACTTAGTTACACATAGGTATATTATATGCCTATGTAATAAAGACCAAAAAGATTTTATATTAATAAAATGTTTTTTTATACACAAAGCATTAACCCTAATAGAGTTTTTCATTTTGTGCATTAACAGAATTGCAATGAGCAAACATAAAAGGCCAGGTCTCCATTTTCTGACATTTCCATGGAACAATCGGAAAACCATAAGGTGACAACTGGCACAGTTACTTGACAGAGCCTGACTGTCCTGCAATGAATCAAGGTACAACGGCAAGTTTGCTTGGTTCAGGAAATAAATTAATCAATAGCAGCTCTAAGTTTAATCAAGCCTCCCCATTTATCTATATGATATGGTGTTTTTTTTTCAAATACCCACTGCCCTGCATGTTTAAGTGTTCCCTTGTCTCCACAAACCTGACTTAATGAACAGGTGATAAACAGGCCACTGCAGTCCTCGGTGGCTGCGGGGGAGTAATGCAATAATCTGCTGAAGCAGAAACTCATCTAATAAAGGAAAAGTAAACAACATGTTTAAAAACCAATGGCTGCCCCTAATGGAAAATTCCTTTGAAATATTTAGTTAAATAAGTGGCAAAATTATCGCATAACATTTTCAATTCCAGTTTTAATTTCAGGTATGATTTTAAAAATTACACAAACATTCGTTTTGATACTGTAAAAACAAGCATTTATTTTACAGATACTTTTCTATTGTTGTGAACTTTATATAAACAAACAAAACAAAAAACTCTACAGTATATGTAAAGATATCATGCAAGATCAAATAAATCATATTAACTTTTGCTTACAAGAAAATTGTTTTATACAAGATCTTTTTTTCTCTCTGAACTTTACACTGTTTTTTACTGAAAATGTCATCAGGTCAACAGCCACCTATGGTAGGAAATTCTGAATAGGGACTGCTTTGACTTGCAGTGAGTCGAGTAATCTCCTAGTTAAAGATTAAACCCCAAAAGCGTGTGTTGAATATTAAGGGAGTATGTGAGAGCTTTGTAAATCAATTTCTGTTCGATGTCCATTTCGCTTTTAAACCTTGCATTAGAAGCTTCATTCCCAAAGGATCATGGGTGTATAAGCACAGTATTGAAAACCTTTAGGATTATGGTTGTCCTGCATCATATTATCTGGCAATCCTCTGTAGGGTTAAGCTTTTCACCCTGTTCAGCTTTGTCTCACTCTCAAAGTTATATTCTTTAAAATCTTTTACACGGAATTCTTTAACAAAAATGTATGTTCAGGTAAATCTAGAAAACAAAGCTAAATGTGATAAAAAAGGTCAGCAGTTTTCATTTAATTCAGAAAGTTATACTCATACATACAGGGGAATATTTCAAGCCCTTATTTCTTGTTATCTGATTATTATAGCATACAGATAATGGAAAATGCATTGTTTTAGAACATATAAAGTAAAAAAGAAATGTAAAAGAACTGGGTGTAAAATACTTCTGTTAGTTTACAAATAATTGAATGGCTTAGCTACAATATAATTTTAGAACTGCTGTCACTGTATTCAGTGCCTAGATCTCTCAGATCTTCTGGCTCTAATCTACTTTGCATACCTTCAACTAAAACCAGACATGATGAAGCAGCCTTTAGTTCTTATGCTCTACAAATCTGGAATCAACTTGTAGGAAGCTTTACAGTTAAAGTCCTGAAACCCTCGTTTCTTTGCTTTAAATCGAGAACAAAATCACATTTGTTTAGAGTGGCCCTTAAATGTGCTATATAAGTGTTATTAGTTAGGTTTCCAGTCTAACTTTTGTTAAATTTTCTTATTTTATCTTGGTTTTTTTTATTTTGTCAGTCATCTTTTTCTTTTTTCTTATAAAATCTACTTAATATAATTTCACTTTTATTCTATTTCTCTGTTTTGCCTCTACAACATACTTTTCTTTTATTTAATTTCTCATGTACAGCACTTTAAATTGTCTTGCCACTGAAATGTGTTATACAAATTATATTTGCCTTGCCTTTAAAAAGGTGATTTATATGAAAAAAAAAACAAACAGGACTTGAAACACAAATAATTAGACAAACTCAGCAACTAACCTCTTCTGAATTTAGGATGATATTCGGATCATGAATGTTGGTTCCTCAAAGATGGAGGTGTCACTGGAGGTTCCCAGATGAGAACTGTTCCAAAATATAGTCAGAAGTTTCTGAGGGAGAAATCCTGGGAAGTTTTAACAAGGGTTTCAAAGCAATGCTGCAGAGGCAAAATCCGAACGTAATAACCAGAAGGGAGATCCATAAACAGTAACAAGGAAATCGGGCCATATATATATATATATTCTGTCATGTGCTGTATATTAGTTATGCACAGCACCCTTAGGGTAAGTTGAAATATTGGTTATCTGCTTACTTTTCTTTTATCTGCAGCATACATGTTGTTTGTCTAATACTTTTTTTGCTCACCACAATTCTGCTCAAACTATCGTGGCAGACATGGCAAAGATATATATTTTACATATAACTTTAAGAGTAGAAATTGTGCTGCAGTAAGGAGTTGAGGGTTGAGGGGTCTGAGCTGCTAAAGGTTCTTGTGAATTGTTTGCTCTGGAGACTGGACAGCCTTACAGCAGTTGGTTTCCAATACCACGGACATTGCCTTGACCAACAGTCTGAGAAGGAATTATTTCCGGAAGCTCCGAGCTTACTTGCTGGGCAGAGGGAGAGTGAGATTAGAATTGCCTACAGAAATACAATAGGTTAAACCACCTGCAGGCCTGAGGAGCTTTTCTTCAGCTTGTGTTGCAATTTTCCCTTTCTATGGGTTGTGAGACCAAAGACATACTAAATGTTATTTTTTCTTCTTTTTTTGACATTCAACTGTTGTTCTAAACCTTTCAAAAACACCATTAATCACAGTTACACACAACACCACCATCTGTTCTGTTTTCTCTAGTTTTCCATGAAGCCCTTTTCATTTTGTTTCTTTTTGTTCTAAATTGTACTTTGCCTTTACTCCTTTAGTAAAGATAAAGTACTATCCTTTAGATTGCCGTCTCTGAAATCAGGTCTTTAATAGTTTAGCTTTGCATGTTTGCCTTAATGTCTGTGCATGTTAAAACATCAACAAAGTATCTACCACCCTTTTGTGTTATCTTGTGCTTATCTGAAGTATTGGGGGTGTTGCGGCAATGAATAGAATTAATTGATTAATACTTTCCTCTAATTAGTGTTCCCTCATCCATTTAATCATCTGGCTTAGGTGAAGACTACTTTGACTCAGATTAAAAGCAGATGAATAGTTTTGGTTCAAAGTGCAATCAAAAAAACAAAAAGACCTCTCACATTTACTTTACTTTAGCTTTTCTCTAACCATGGCTGTTTTGCACAACGCTTAAACTATTTTAATGTAACTCTCATTAGAACAGTTTACTACAAAAACCTGAATTCTTGAACCTGTGTGATTCAGTGACTTGCGGGCATACAAGTCAAAAGAAAGTAACATGATTCAATATTTTGTCCTTTGTTGATTATAGATATAGTAAATCCATGTGCATAAAAGTGAATTTAAATATTTGAGAGAAAGTAATGCATCTGACTAATTTAATTACGTGAAATGTATGTTTTATGTAGGTTTTATTGCATTCTCTATAATGTATTTAAAACATTTTTTAAAATTTATTTCAGTCATTTTGGCTTACAGCCTGCAGTGGTGGTAGGGGAATACTTTTAAGGGTCGAGAGACCTCACTGAAAATGTCCATGTCCATGCTCTCTTCCCTACCCCAGAAGTGCGGAAGATTATTGATTCATATTTTGTGGTTCCTTGCTTATCTAATAAAAAGTCTGATTAAATCATGGTATTAATGCATGCTTCAATTGCTCTCATGTCAAACAAACTGGCGCTCGATCTTTACTACATAATTTCTAAAATAACATATCATTAGATCCTGCAGCTATTTTATTGTGCAATTTGACTTGGTTACAAACTGGGCATTACAGGAGCCGCTGGAGTAGAACTATCTGCAAGCAACAGGAAAGTGTGAACAAAATGAATCCCTTTGTTTGTCAAGTCCACCATCAACTGACAGTGAATTTACAAAACAAATGAAGCCTAAAAATATATTTCTGAGACCTGATAATTCAGTCAACACCGGGAATTATCTTTAGAAAATAGTTTGATAAAAGTAAACTGATGTTGCTGGAACAGTAACCAACTGGAGCTTGAGTACTGTAACTGTGAGGGATAGAGCAGGGTTAGTGTTAAACAACAACTCAGTGGTGTTGAACGTGCACTGAATGAAAGACACTAACCTTCTCAGATGTCGGGAGGTAACGCTTTTGTTCTAATGATAGATCCAGCACTTACATTTGGATGATTCTGATCTTTAATTGACTGATCCAAATTCAGACAATGCTAGACAGAGCAAAGGCTAGCAGAAAGCCCGAGTCAATTTGTGATTCATGCTTTCAAGAATCTGGTGGTCAGCCTCTGGGAGATCCAGAAATATACAGTGCTCGTCCCAGTAACTTGAGCTGCCTCAGGTGTAACCTCTCAGACCTTGATAACTGGTGGGAGCATTGAGTGATATTATGGGACTGCATGCACTAGCTTTGCAGGCAGTAACAGGCACTTATCATTACAATTTTAACCCACAAAGCACCTCTATTGTGCAGCTATCGAGCAGGAGACAACTGGAGACAAGAACAATTTCAGAGCATCTGCAGAGCCAGTGGGGAGGCTGGTAAATGTTGACGTGCACAGGATCTAGTGAAAGTAGAAGACCCCAAAGTGAAGTTAGGAATGAAACCTGAATGCTGACAACTCTGCAGGCTGATTTTTTAGTTACAGCTAGTCACTCATATTAACCCTATAAGAAATGTGATGGAGATTTTAGCATTTTGGTCCTCATTATCAGGAACAGAGAGCGGAAGATCTTTCATTTCAGCTACAGTTAATAGTAAAGGCTGTGGGTATGAAGATTGCAGAAACCTACTGTGGGAGCTTCTAGTTGGATTTGAATGAAGATTTGAAAAATAACTAGTGATTGGTTTAATGTAAACCAAACCCTTTGAAGTACCTAAAAACATTAAAAGGTCCTTTAGATTACCACATTGCTTCTCATTTTTGCAGCCAGTCTTATTCTACATGTTGTTTTGATTAATAAACTTATATAATACATCTAGCTGTGCTACTTAGATAAAGTAAATGTTAAAGTAGGCTGTCTTTGATATCTGTGTCTGCCCTTTTCTGAACTTTTTGGTTCTGTTTAAGTTTTCTGTTTGAGTTTTCAGTTACACTTTGATTGAGGACGTTCTGTGTTTTCTTGGACAGACAAGTTTCTTTTCATTAATGCAGTCGCCCTAAATAAAACCTATTCTCTCCAGATAACGTTTAGGCAGTAATACATGCCTGCTTAAAAGTTACTAATAGAAGTGTCAATGTTCTTCCTGCTCTCGATCAGATCATACCAGAGCGATATGTAGATCAATTAATCTGTCTGGTAGCCATTTACAGAACAGGAAGGCCACAGTATTTAAATTAGAGATAGCTAAGTTTCTAGGACAATATAGTTGCAATTTAAAAAAAAAGTCCAAAAACAGCGGATGAAAATAAAGTTACTAATAGTCTGTTTTCATTTCCATTTTGTGTTATTCTAGTTGTTTTTTGGTTATTAGTTTTGAGCATTTATGTATTTCTTGTTTACTCTGTGTTGCCCACTTGTGCCAATTTCCTTTTCCCTAGCTTCTGGCCACACCTGCTCCCAATCAGTTGCTTACTGCATTCATTGTACTGTTTGTCATGTATACTACTCCTCTAGATTTTGGTTCCTGAGTTTGTTGTTGATCAGTTCTCGATTATGGCTTCTGTATTTGTACATCTTCATTAAAATGTTCAAGAAATCATCTCTGCCTGTCCCTCTCTGTATCAGGGTCCTCAACAAGTATCCACTACTCCTGACACATTCGCGATCTTCTGTTTCATCACAAATGAGACCCCTTTAGTCCACACTGTTTCTGTACTCTCATCGCATTATAGACAGTCCCCATCTGTGCACAGCTCTACTATGTTTTTTACTTGTAATGGGGGAGAAATGTATACATTTCTAAAACACAGATGAGCTAGACAGTAGGACATACACTGGGAAAGTATGAATTTAAAATAAAAGGGGGCTATCTGGATACATGTACAGATATTTATGTCCATATAATGACAGCTCTTTTCCTCTGTCTTACAGGTTGCTTTCCTGCCTTGGGATCACTGATAGAGACATTGTCATGCAGAAAATAATTATATAGGACCTTTAAAGAATGAGCTCCTCAAACCAGTGGATTGTTCTGAAGGTCAAAGCCATCCAAGATCAAGCCCAATTGCCAACAGTGAAATCAGCTGGGCTTTTCAGAGTTCAAGATTTTTGCTTCTGCAAGTAAAACCAGTTGGAGTTGTTCAAGGAATTGAATTGCAAAAAGGTTTCCTCTTCAAAATAAATTTAGTCGAGGAGTTTTTCCCAGACCTTTAAACTACCATTGCAGTATCAAACCCTTGCACTGTGCTGAATGGATTTAAAATGGCTGTAGGTGCTGTTGGAGACAGGAAAATAAAGAATGGATGGAAAGGTTCAGATGTATTCTTCAATAGCAAATTTTTCCTTGCCCTTACCACTTTGTTTCCCCATAGTCTCCCTACGGACCAGTGAGCCACTCTGGTCAAATGTTTTGTTTCTGACAGCCTCAAGTATTTTAAGGGTATTTCTCTATCTCTTTTTTACTGATTCCATTTTAAAGAAATACAAGAATCTCAGTAACAGAGAGCAAATACTCTAAAGAATCAACTTGACTGTCAATATGGTCATACAAACTTACTTTCACTGGATGCTATAAATCTATTATGCCCTACGACCTGCCCTGCATTCAGCAAACAACTTTAGATTGATTTCTGATCCCATGGATAAGCTTTCAAGTTCTTTCACTGAGACATTTTGACTTTACCTGGTGGACTTCAACAAGTGAAAACCTGTGTGTCTACATCTTTGATTTTTCATGTAGACACAAGACAGATTTTTTTTATTTTTTTTCCAACAACATGGTTCCTTTTTGGACAGCAGGACCGTGGACACTATTGGCAGCATTAGGTCTTTTGAGCTGCTTTTGTTCTGTGTTGGCTGAGGCCTCAAGGACTAGTCCCACAATCTCAACAGCGAGTAAACACCAAGAAGGACCCTCATCACTTGAAAGAGTAAAGAGAGGATGGGTGTGGAACCAGTTTTTTGTTGTGGAGGAGTACACAGGCACAGAGCCTCTATATGTCGGAAAGGTAAGACACTCCTTTCACAACCAAGGTCTTTCAATATGATCATATATGATAATTGTGTTTTACTCTGTTAAAAAAATTATGCTAAAACAAAACATGCATTTTCATGAGAACACACACAAAAAAAATAGATTTTTTTGTTTTGTCTTGTTAGAGCAGCTGATGAGTCTATTGCCCTTTTGACAAACCATACAGTAATAAAGTTCCTTGCTGATGGGGTTTGTGTTATTTGAAAATGTATTCTTAATGAAAGTCTGTGCCAAAAACGAGTTTTTGGCATGAAATGGAAAATTGAGTCCATATAAAAAATAATTCATTTGGTACAGTACAGTAAGTAAGTAAGTATAGGATTAAATCAAAAAAAGATAAATGCCTTTTTAAGTATGTTGGGTAGTAAAATTACGTAGTTTACTGTATGATCCTGATGCATCTACCTTAAATACATTTTAGTTTGTGATATTTTGTTATTATATCAACCTTAAATCAAGCATCTAGTTTAACCTAAAATGATTCATATATTTTCATCACACCACAAATGTGGTTACTAATGTGATATAAAATATGCATGTCTTGAAACAGGAAAAAAAGCAAAAGGGGCATTTATAAAAAAAAAAAGAAGTATCTTAATTGCGTTAAATTCATTTAAAAAATGCCAAGTTATTAATACCGATTAATACCTACCCAGTAATGAACGAAAAATATACTGGAATATCAGCAACCAATCCCTTCTAAAAATTGCTTGATTAGTAATTTTATAGTTTACCTTTCTTGCAACTGTTGGATGCACCAGAAATATACCTTCTGCCTTTGAGAAGAAATATGTAGATGCAATTAGAAGATTAATTTAAACCTAAATTCACAGGGGGCATGAAATACCACTGAATCCAACTGCTTTCCTTCTTTATTTTGATAGTAGGTATATAAAACAGGCTTACAAATAAAACAGATGTTATGGCAGTTTATAGGTGTGTTGTGCTTAAAATTATATTTATTTTTAAGCCCACCTGGTATGAAATCACCTCTTCAGAATTTACATTTACAATTGTGGGATAAAAATAATTGGTTTTATGTCAAAATCCTTGACACTATTAAATTAAGACACCTACATGATTTAAAAAGAAATCTTATCTAAATTTTACACAGAACTGAAGCTGTTCTTTTACTAATTTAGTTAAAACTTCATGTTTAATAGTACATTTTAAATAAACCTAAATTATTCTGTCAACTCCCATAAAAACATAAGAAATTAGGCCTTGAAGCCAATATTATTATTGAATTTAAGGGTAAATGTATGAGGAACATGATTACTGTTGAATCCAAGAAGGTGTCTTTGAGAAATTATACATATATGAATAAAATTGCAAATTTGAAATAAACAATTTAAATCATCTATTCACATTTAAATGCTGGATCTAACTTAGACTTTCAAGGTTATATCCTGTCAAGTCTGACAAGTATGCAATCCAGATACAACAATAATGACTCCAGCAACATGATGCAGTTATAACTGTGTTGTACCAGGCATCCTTTCTAAAGGTTCAAAATATGTCAGGTTAAAATTTAGGAAGATGTTAATACAATTGAAGTCAAAAAATAAAAAATGACTTGGATCATTATTTCTTAAAGAGTGGTTCTCTAAGGTGCTGCTTCTTACTCTTACCCTTAGGATGTATCATTATTCTCCATTGTTAAAGTCCAGTAAATCTGAAAACATGCTCTTTAAAATAATCTTAGTTTCCATAATGAATCACATTGCTCAAGGTATGTAGATTTTGCACCTTGTCATTGTTACTTTCTATCCTCACTCTTCATGAAATAGATGAGAGTTTAATTACTCTGTAAAGTAAGCAGCCACATTTATGCAAATATTATAAATTGTTTTTTCATCTCGAAAACAGAAAAGTGAACAAAGTTGTTGTCAAACATACTCGCATGATGTTAAGTATTGTTCTTGGTAGAATCCTTGAATAGAATCTGGGTTTTTGGTGGGATTAATATTAAAAATGTGGAATGAACAAACAAATGCCTCAAAGCCTCTGTAATGCAAAAAGTGGTAAGTTAAACAAAAACAGACAATATTTGTAAGTGAATGGAAGAAAAAAAACAATCAAGAAGCTGATCATAAATTTACACAAAGTTTACGAGCAGCTGCAGCTCTTTATTTTTTCTCCTGCATATATCGAGTTATTTCCACATATTCCACCAAGTTACTTAGCTTTTTTCAAATCAGATTTTTTATCAGATCAGAGGAGTTTTTTTTATTTATTTTTTCATTTCAAGATTTAAGAAAATTATTCAAGATAACTTTCACTTAAATATTTCGGTCTTCATGTTTTTAGTACAAATTCAAAAACACCAAACACACCCATTTATAAAGGTATGCAGACAGTAGAGCTAATATGTTAGAATTTGGTTTGCTTCCAAAGCTTCAAACATTCATATTTCGTCTTACATTAGATAGGATGGATTAATTATCAACAATAGGTTCAAACTGATCCTAATTATGTGCCTTCAAAAGCTTCCTATATAACCTTACAAGTTGACAATTGACTTTATGCAAAATGTGTAATCCAGTTCTTTTAAGTGGTGTATTAGCTGTACAATGAAGTACAACCTTTCAAAGAAACTTCCCTTTCTATATTTAAAAAAAAATGTTTCTTTCTTTGCAAATAATTTTCTGGTTTTGACTAAGACTTACCCAGATAGAGATGGAGATGAAAGAAAAGCTTGAGTCTTACTGCATAAAAGTGAGAGTTTTTTTTACCCTGTTAACAGTCAGCAAGCTCCATGCTGTTTAGTATTTCTGTTTACAACATTGTTTTACCATGAACTCCGTCGCCTCACCCACCCAACCATTCATCTATTTCCTACATCAGCCTTATCCTTGCAGGGGGGTTGGGGTCTATCCCCAATGGTACATCTTGAGCCTATCCATCACACAGCTCACTTGCTTCAAAGAGCTTATATTCAATTAATAACTTCATAGAAAATCCATCCATCCATCCACCCATCCACCCATCCATCCATCCATCCATTTTCTATACCTGCTTCTTCCATATAAGATTAGAGGAGGGCTGGTGCGAGAGGTTACATCGTGAACAGGTCACTAGTCCATCAGCGTAACGCAGGACAAACAACCTTGCACACTCCTACTCATATCTATAGGGGTTAATTTGGAGACACAAATTATCGTGGTAAACAATGGTGAACAAAAAACCTTTCAGCTGCTACTTTTAAAGAAACATAGTATTTTTTAATTAATACTCTTCTTTTTATGTTATTTTTTTTAAATCAAGGCATTTCAGGGAATTTCTGATTAAAAATTATTAGACTTTAGACTCAACTTTATTTATCCCTTGGGATTAATCCCTCAAGGAAATTCTGGTTCCAGTAGCTTATATAGAATAGAAAGGGCAGAGTTAAAGCAAGATGTCATTAAAGATAAAAATACAACACACAATATAAAAAGAGTGTATATAGTACAAAAAAACATAAAAACACTGTAGTTGACTTGAATTCTTGCAATTGCACTGCAGAGAAGTACTGACCTTATTTAAAAGTAAAAGAATAACAAAGGCTACACAGTAGTTGGCATGCGTTATTGCACGGCGAAAGAGAAGATTATTGCACTTGAGCAACAATTACTAACGTTTTGCACAAGATGTCCAAGGAGGGAGGTGCTGACCTTTGTCCCTCTTCCTATCACCTCCTCCTTCAACCAAGAGAGGAGTTGTAAAGCCTGATGGCTTGAGGATCAAAGGAGTATAGCACTTTGTCCGTCCTGCATTCGGGGAGGAGCAATCTCCCACTGATCAGGCTCCTCTGCGGCTGACATTGTGGCTGTGGCTGACATTGTTCATAATGTCCAGAAGTTTGTTAAAGTGTCCTTGTTTCTGCCATCATCCCCAGAGTCCAGCTTCTTGCCAATCACAGAGCCAACTCGCCTCCCCAGTTTGTCCAGTCTGGATGTGTACTTCTTAGATGTGTTGCTAGCCCAGCACACCACGGTGTAGAAGAGGACACGGGCGCTGACACTGGCAACCGCAGACTATTGTTTTTTCATCAAAAGAAATGTTTTATTATCCTTAGACCTGCTTGCTATAAATTTATAACACCTCTTTTTAAAGACTGTTTTGAAAATACTCAACCTTTCCTTAATTTGCAGGTTTCCAGCTAGTCTACAGCTATTCAATGTCGAGTGTAGTTAAGGAAAAAGGAAGAAAAAGTAAAAAAAAAAAAACTGGTCTCGCATGACTTAATGACAAAAACTAAAGCAAATAAAAAAAGAAAGCTATGTTTTCTAAACACTATGGAGGTTATAAACTTATTAAAGACCAAACTCTAAGAATCAGGCTTCCAGCTGAATATAATTCCTCTTTAACTTAGTGGAGGAAAATATTTTTGAATGCCCAAACAGAAAAAAAAAATGTCTTCTTTCTGCTTCCTGTTTATCACATTTCTGGAAAGAGAAGACTTAGGTGATTTCTATCTAGGGGTGAGGCCTGCTTTGTCTTTGACTCACCATGTAAATCAAGTTGTTATAGAATGAGTAAGGGGGGCACTTCTTAAACCTTTCATTATCTGCTGACACATTTTGTGACAATAAGCATGCTTTTTTTTTGACTTACAGCTGTTCTATCACTCTAAAGTGGTATTTTATATTATTTCTTGCCAACACAGTATTGGTCCTCTCTTAATTGGGCTTACAGCCAACAGAAACAACACCCTCTATGAAGGTGTTTCTTAACAGATTAGTCTTACAGTTACAACAGTCCCGACAATGCTCTTTTCTTGTGAAAAATGCCTTCGATCCATAAATGTAGTCACTTTATATTTCTCTCTGATTTAATAACTTTCAATCTGTTTAGTTTGATTAGTACTGTACATTTAAAAATATTTTTCAGTTTGTTTGCCTTCTTCATTCACATCCAATTCATCAGCTGCTTCTCAAATAAATCTCATGAGCTAATGAGACTGGACAGTGTGTGCGATTCAATTGCTTTAAACAGGACGTGATGTGAAAAGAAGAAACATTAGGGCAGACAGAATGAGACTCAGCGATGAGTCACACACACATCCATCATGTGATCCCCTTGTTCCTAATGATTCAGACATGGCAGTTGACCAGCTAATATTGCATTTGCATATATTGATCACTCCAGTCTTACAAATGAATGGGGATGTTCTCTGCAGAATGCATGGCACACTGTTACAAAATAATTATCATTTGGCCATTACTTTTCTGCAGTTTTGCTCTCTGATGCGTCCCTCCCGGCTAGACCGAGAACATGGCCAACAGGCAGCACTAACAGAAAGAACTGAGTGATACGTGTCCTGAGGAATGTAGAAAGAGGGAAATCGGTGGATGCTACATGGAGAGGATTGGACCACATATAGACTTGACTTGTGATTCAAAACAGAATAGTATGCCAAGAAAACGAATTATGCAAAATAGCTCAAGGCAGCTTAAGAAACTGTCACAGCAGGAGAAAAGAGTTGATATTATTATAAGATTATATTCTCACTAATCTAAGCAGAGCAGCGTCACCTCCCTCAGTATTAATGTAATGCAAAGTAATTTCCCTCTGGGATTTTTAAAGTATATAAAAAAAAAAAATAAAAATAAATAATAATAATGGTCTCTGTTCGAGTCCAGTACAGTAATTCAATCTTTGTTATGCAAAAACAAACACACGTACGGAAGAGGATTAGGGCCACTGAAAAAAAAAAAAAAAAGTTAACTTATTTTTTTTATTTTTTTTATTTCAGTATAGTATGGGGAAAAAGTCAGAATTCTGACATTTTTCTCTGAATTCTGAGATTAAAGTCAAAATTCTGACTTTAATCTCAGAATTCTGAGAAAAAAGTCAGAATTCTGACTTTAATCTCAGAATTCTGAGAAAAAAGTCAGAATTCTAACTTTAATCTCAGAATTCTGAGAAAAAAGTCAGAATTCTGACTTTAATCTCAGAATTCTGAGAAAAAAGTCAGATTTCTGAGATTAAAGTCAGAATTCTGACTTTAATCTCAGAATTCTGACTTTTTTCCCATGTTAAACTGAAATAAAATTTAAAAGTTAGTTTACTTTTTTTTTATTTTCAGTGGCCCTAATCCTCTTCCGTACACACATTATGTTTCTTGCTTTCAAACTTTTCAAACATTATTCTACACAATAATGTTAAGCAATATGTAATGCATTTTACTTGAAACAGGCATTAAATGACCATGTTTGTCCTTTTCCATACTAACATGGTCAAAATTTAGCAACCCAAAATTTTGGCAGGAAATGGAAAACTGAGTCCATATAAAAAATATTTCATTTGGTAAAAATTTATATATATATATATATATATANGGGGTTTGTGTTATTTGAAAATGTATTCTTAATGAAAGTCTGTGCCAAAAACGAGTTTTTGGCATGAAATGGAAAATTGAGTCCATATAAAAAATATTTCATTTGGTAAAAATTTATATATATATATATATATATGAGAAAGAGTTTTTTTTTTTATGTTTTGTATAATTAATACAGATGCATGTATGTGTTGCACTTCCAAAGATCAATCAAAATACAGTTTCAGCTGAAATTGTTTAAACATGAATATCTAGTTATTACGACCTCTTACCAGATATGCTCCAAAGTTTCTTTCAGTCCATGAAAATTTCCCACATCATATCACATTACAGCACTTGATAGGGGCCTGTCATATACTAGATCGTGACTTTAACACTGTTTAATCAGTTGCTAACTCTGGTTGCAAACAAATGGTTTTTGATCAATTTATAGTTGCTTTGTTGGCTTTCATTTTATTATATTAATTATATATTATTAAACAGAAGCGTTGTGTAAAATTACATTAACAAGACCAGGTGACCAGTGGTACCATAGTACGCATACCCGAAGTAAACAAGAAATTAATTGAGCCAAGCAAGTCAGCATTTCTCCCATTGAGGTGTTAAGAGCAAGAATATATTGTTTTATTTGAGAAATACATATTTTGTCTTAGCAATTCACAGGATGGCATTTTTCACTGTTTAGGGAAATATCAAGTTGTTTATAGGTCAATGTAAGACAGGGCTAAATGTTCTTTTTAGCCAATTTTGACCCTAAAATCTTCCTATATGGGTATATTTTTTGTGAGATCTATTTCCCATCACTGAATCATGCTGACACTTCTTTATCTTTCTTCTCCAAGATTGTTCTTCTTTCAAATTAATTATAGAAAGGCCAGTGGCTCTTGTCAAGATTTAGAACTGCTAAATGTGTTTTCCGCTTTTACATAAGTCGAATACCTGTAACAGGTTTGAAGAAATCCCAAAGCTCTAAAATGGCTGAATGAACTGTTCTTGATATTCTTTAGTTCTTGTAATGCTTATAAAGACATTTAAGCTAACTAGATTTTGCTTATACATATTGTTTAAGGAAAATAACCCAAGGGTTTTGCTCAGGGACCCAGGTGCAGGCTGTGGGGATTTCACTGGGTACTTGCAACCTTCTCAGAGCACCAGTGCACACTAACCACTAGGCCAACACTCACAATAAAGAGCTGACAAAGCCCCAGCATCATTCTGCCAGAGGTTTCTTCCCAACGGGGAGCTTTTCCTCTCCATTGTCGCTTCACGCTTGCTCATCATGGACAGATTCTCTCAACCTGTGTTATCCAAACTGGACTTCCATCTACCAGGTCCCTAAGTGAAGCTCTAGTATCAGCTCAGGCAGTCCACTGGATCTCCCCATAAAGCTCAGCATGCCGTCTCGCTAACCAGCAGTCTACAGACTGACTTAACTTAATTTTTCTCCACTCCACCACCAGTTTCAGGCCTGGGGGGAAGCAGCTCTATTCTTTGCTCCTGTTCATGCATATCTATCAAAATTAAGCGCTGTGTTTCCTGCCGAGGTCTTAGCGCCAAAGACAAAGTAATTTATCAATACATTTCTCCTAATTGTCTTTTCTCTTCGTGTGAGTTTTTCATATTGAACTGATTAACACTAGAATGACCAGGATTTTAGGGTTTCTCCCTCCCTCTACCAGATTGAATTGTCCAACCCACTCCCTACTGCATCTCCAGAACTCTTCTGATTGTACTGTAGCTACCCTGTTGCTGCCACTCCTCCCACAGTCGGACTCAACTAGCACTTTCCAGCTTGAGATCTAAGTTTCAGCTCAAGGTAGAGAATGTGCTCTGCTGTGCTTTGCTGCAGGAAAAAAAATGAACTGGGGAGAAGATTTGCTCACAAGCAGAAACAGTGTAGACAAAAAGCTGGAATCCTGGCGTTAGTTGGGGTTCATTTTTTTCATATTACCTGCTCCCCCACCATTCCAAGCTGGAGCTAGGCATCATCATCATCATCATAAAACTCATCCTCTGTTGTTTGAAAACTTTGTGTACATTGGGAATTCACCCATAAGCACACATTTTAATTCACAATCAAAATCAAAACAATCAAAAATCAATTAAACAGTTTTAAGCACTTATTCACTCAATGTTTTATTCAGAGATTTTCAGTCCATTATAAAAAATATAAATATATATAAAAGAGAACTGTTATAGTAGCTTGTATACACTGTATTTTTTCTGGTTGTTGCAGTAGTAATAAACTAAACATATATGTAGGTAGATAGATTGATATATTATCCAGATAACTATTCAACCATTAATCAATTTTAAAACTACAAAAACCAAAATCTGAATAAAACCCTTGCAATGATAAGGAAAACACCAGTGCAGTGACAGACAGTAATCGGCAGTGTAGAGGAAGAGAGTGGGTCAATAACGTTGATAATACGGAGTGGGTCTTATAACCAGAGCCAGATTCTATAACTGGAAGCTGATGTTGATTTAAAGAGTGACTATATACATTTAAAAGAAAAATATGACATCTTTATTTAGAACAGTGTGCAAAGTAATAACTGAAATTGTCAGATATTGTCCCTATATTATAACACTAAGTTATGCTGAATAATAATATTTTTTCACCTTCTTGGCAATGGACTGTAAATATCAAAATAAATCAAAAATGAGTGAATTCATTGTTGAGATTGTAAATAACAATGTTTAATTTAGAATGTACACAACGTTTTTAAACAAAAGAGGATGAGTTGTATCATGATGGTGTTGATAGTGATGTTCAGGTCCAGGCTGCAGCATTTTGGTGAACAGACAGAGTGAAAACTGGAACTCTACGTACAACAGGACTGCAGTTTTTATTATTTAGAAAATAGCACAGTTTTAGTCATTCACACCTTTAGTTGTATTTCATTAAACAGAGAGAGACTTTTAAACTCATCGGGATTATCCTAGTTAAATAAATGATAAATTTAAAAAAAGTAATAATAATGATTAATGCCATTTCAGAGTTGCTGTATTTTTTTAATGAGTTGCTGAACTAATTTAGTCAAGTTAGAACTTTTCTCTTCTCCTTTATTAATAAAGTAACAACATCCAGCACTGCTATAAAAATCATAGGAAAACAGCTTCAAATAGAATGATGGTCATATCATTAACTTTGAGAAAAAGAAGGACCTGCTTGTTTTACTAATTTCATACATATTTTTACAATGCAATGACAAATGTTTCCTTCTCTCTACTTGCATTCTCTGTCGTGTCTTTCACTTCTCTGGATTTCTATGATGTCATTTACATTTCTTCTTCTGTCTTCATTTCCTTTCTTTCCCACTGCTGTGGCAGTCATTTATCCATCCCTCTCATCTCGGGCTTTGTCTCTGTCTCACGTTCTATGTACTTTTCTTCTTCATAGCTGTCTCCTACTATGCCTGTCTCTGATACAGTCACCTTGTTAACACTTTAAAGCTGTTAAGATCAGAGAGCTTGACAAGCTGCAGTGAAATGTGGCAGGCCTGCCCCTGATTACACAGACTTAAATATAAGACAGCCAATTTGCTCACACTTTAAAACCCTCGATAAACTACAGATTCAGTGCATCCACTTTGCAAATGGAAAAAAAAGAAACTGCTCTACAAGTGTATTGCTTTTCTGTTCAACTACATTTCTGGGGTAGATGTCATCTAATGTTTTTCTACAAACACATCATCATCACCTTCTGGTAACATTTACCTGGCAAGAAAAAAATAAAGGGAGCACTCAAATCACACATCCTAGAACTGCATGAATGAAATATTCTCATTGAATGCTTTCTTCTGTACAAAATTGAATGTGCTGAAAACAAAATCACACCAAAATGCTGAATAAAATCAAATGTATTAACCAATGCGTGCCTGGATTTACAGTAACACACACGATCAAAGTGGAAAAACATGCAACACGCTGTTCTAGCTTTAATTTAATGTCCTTAAAACAGGTCAAAATAAGGCTCAATATTGTGTGTTGTCTGTGTGACCTTCTGGGCATACACATGCCTGGGCATGCTGCTAATGAGGTGGCAGATCATCTCCTGAGAGATCTCCTCTCAGACCTGGACTAAAGTATCTGCCAACTCCTGGACAGTTTTTGGTGCAACATGACGTTGGTGGATGGATTCAGACATGATGTCCCAGATGCGCTGATTCAGATTCAGGTCTGAGAAACAGGCGGGCCAGTCCAATGCTTCAATGCATTAATCTTACATGAATAGCAAACATTCTTGCCACACCTCGCATTGATGTGCCAACCTGGATGAGCTGCACTACCTGAACCACTTACGTGGGGTGTAGAGTCTCTCATGCTCCTACAAGTGAGAAAACACCACCAACAATGAAAAGTGACAAAAACATCAGTCAGAAAGCATAGGTACTGAGAAGTGGTCTACGGCCCCCACCTGCAGAACCTCCACTTTATTAAGTTTGTTTTGCTAAGTATAAAATACATTTTTAAATTTCCCCGATTCATTTGCACTACAGCAATGAGCAATTGCAAACCGTTGATTTCTGACAGGATAGATATTAGTTTTCATAGGTTGGATATTTGATATTCATATTACACAGATTCAACTAGGTGTGGCTTGCATTCTATCCTGTCCAGGCAATCTATTTGCAGTCATCTGCTCTCTGCCTTCTCCCTCCTCCTACGATGACGACCAATCCCAGCACATGCAGAGATGGAGGATGTGTGACATTATGCTCAGATTTGTAACTGTGCACTCAAGCTAATGGCACAAAAATACACCATACATGAAATAACAGTTCTGAAGCAAAACACTATTAAGAAACAAAGTTTCATGACTTTCAGGTGTGTGAACCAGTAATAAAAAAAAAATAAATAAAAAAAAACACTGTCAGATCATTGTACTAGATTATAACAGATAAGAGGCATTCCTTGTAATTTAATCTTTTGGGTCAAGAAGAGGGCGATGGAAGAGAAAATTATGGCTTGCAATGGTTCTGTTATAAAATACTATATACCTATCTGCATGTTATCTGGAATATTTTATGTTTTGCAATTTTATCCAGTGGATTATGACTGTATTAATTTTAGCTCGATCTTCCACACCATCATTTTGACGGCTCTATTAGTTGCATTGAAAATTCTTCACATCTTCACGCGATTCGGCCTCAGACACCCGCACAACCACTGTGACAACAGATCCTGTCACCACAGGGCGTAGGTTTGGCATGCCCAGTGCTCTCCTATACTTCTGTGTTGCAGAGGAACTACTGCGCATGTACAACTTTTAATTAGAGTCATTGCACAAACATTTTTGCTAGGGCGGAACTAGATTAAATATTTATCTTGCACATCTTTAAAATATATATATCTATATATTTAATAATTTAATCTAATGTGTTTGTTTTTATTCTTTTCATCCTTATCAAGGTCATTGGGCTGGTGGGGCGTTGCCCTAGCGCCCTCTATTGGCCAGAGCTACTGGCCAAAAATCAGTTTAGCACACACTACTAGTCAGAACCATACATTTCCCTGTGACTCTCTAGTGTAGGTGATAGCTGGCCAACATAATGATAATATCTGTGTTGTAAATTGTGAGCTAAGACCCACAATAGTGAATTTGTACCATGGACAATACTGTTGATCTTTTTTTGTTACGTGGCTGTGAGAGGTTATGAGAGTGAATGAAGAAATCATGTTAAATTTTAACTAGAGCAACCACTGAATATAATCATCACAATGTTACATCTTGCTACATCCTAAAATGATTGCATGTTGAACCCCAACCCTGCATTGTTAAGTCATCTGCATTGGGGCTTTAAAAGTGTTCACCATCTGTTCACTTAGGTGAAGCATCGTAGTTGTCTCCAAGCATCCTCTTTATGGTCATTGAGGAAAGATTGATTGATGGGTTTCATTGCTATCGTAGTATAACTGGATAGCTATCCGACCTGTGTAAAAATGTAGCCTGTGCAGAACACTTAAGGTATGACAAAGCAGAGACTGCAACCTTTTTTCAAAGAAGTCAAGCAGCTCTATACCTAATCATCTTGAGAGGAAAAAATTGTGTCTCTCTGATGCTGGAATTAAAATGTGCAATCCTAACAGGACAAATACACAGTTGGAACAAATGGGGGTGGGGGGTCTGTGTTGTGACAGTGTGTGAAACTGAATAAAAGGCAGTGTCTTAAGCTGAATCTTAGGAAAACAAAGCTTAGCTACAGTATTTCTTTCATGGATCCCCCCAAACTTACCCTATATGTCTTTTAAGACCCAGAAGGAAAAACAATTACAAAATAGAAAATAATCAAAAAGGATACAAAGAAAACAACAATTTTCAGAGGATATGATTAAAAACGAAACATCTTCTGTCTAGTATATTGATTTGACCTACAGGTCTTCTAATCCTTGTAAACACAGCTTCTGTAGTGATGCTATTAAATATCTAAAATGAGGGATTATATGGAAAAGCTAAACTATAAACCTATTAGAACCAAAAAATAACTTGACAATTTTTATCAATGCAATAAGACCAATGTTACTTATTATTGATTACAAGGGGTAAAGAATGGCCAAACCTTTGCCAAACCTTATATATATA